>NW_027178987.1:0-58265 GCF_019968985.1 Porospora cf. gigantea B | reverse complement strand
AGCGCATCAAAGAGATCGAGGCCGAGATGGCCCGAACCCAGAAGAACAAGGCTACCGAGTACCATTTGGGTCAGCTCAAGGCGAAACTG
This sequence comes from Porospora cf. gigantea B, assembly GCF_019968985.1. Lineage (NCBI taxonomy): Eukaryota > Apicomplexa > Conoidasida > Eugregarinorida > Porosporidae > Porospora > Porospora cf. gigantea B. The sequence continues at coordinate 58,176 of NW_027178987.1, read as the reverse complement.
GCCAAACTCCGCAGTCAATTGTTAGAAGGGCCGACGGCTGGAGGTGGAGGAGGAAAAGGCGATGGCTTCGATGTGGGACGCTACGGTGACGCTCGAGTGGCTTTGATAGGCTTTCCGTCAGTGGGGAAGTCTACGCTTCTGACAAGCATGACTGGTGTAAACAGCGAAGTCGGAGCCTATGACTTCACTACGCTGACATGCGTTCCCGGAGTCTACACATTTAACGACACCAAGGTGCAGCTGCTGGACTTGCCTGGAATCATTGAGGGCGCTGCTGATGGTCGTGGCAGAGGTCGCCAGGTTATCTCCACAGCGAAATCAAGCGATGTGATCCTCATGGTGCTGGACGCCACAAAAGATGATGTCCAGCGACGGTTACTGGAGAAAGAACTGCATTCCGTGGGTATCCGGCTGAATCGAGAGCCCCCGCGCCTGTCAATTCAGAAGAAGAAGACCGGCGGCGTGACCGTGGGGTCAAACTGCACGCTTACGAAGCTAAACGACAAGATGATTTGCACGCTGCTCAAGGAATACAAAATCCACAATGCAGATGTGACCATCTTCGAGGACTGCAGTGTGGACGACTTCATCGATGGCATCGAGGGAAATCGCAAGTACGTGAAGTGCATTTACGCCTACAACAAGATCGACATGCTCACGGCAAAACAAGTAGACGCGTTGGCCCGCCGTGACAACCATGTCGTCATCTCCAGCTCGTTGAACTGGAACATTGACACACTGAAGCAGAGACTCTGGGACAACCTCGAGTTGGTCAGGGTCTACACCAAGAAGAGAGGCCAGTACCCTGACTTCGACGACCCCATCATTCTGACCCCGCAAAGGGGCGGATCCTCAGTGGAGAACGCTGTGCGCCATGTCCACAAGGACCTGCTGAAGGATTTCAAGTCGGGTTTCGTGTGGGGCACTAGCGTGCGCTATATTCCGATGCAAGTGGGTTTGAACCATGTTTTGGCCGATGAGGATGTGTTGCAGGTGATGAAAAAGTAATGTACACCTCATATGTCATCATAATCTATGTGGGGTTCGATGCAATGACGTCAGACTGATTAATTTTTCGTCATAAACTACGATTTTCAGAATGCCATCAAAGCATGCGTCTCGACAATCGAGAGGACAGCGTGGCGAGTGAGTGGATCCATCGACCGAAACACAGACTAACTCCACCAACATCTTTTTCCCAAGCCGACGACTCATCCTGCCATTCGCCGCGCCATAAGAGTAAGCGACGCGAGGTCCGCAAAAGTCTCATCATCACCCCGTCCAACCGATCAATGGCGACTCCCTTATTCGCCGGAGTGCAGCAATCGAATGCGCAAGCAAATGCGATGGTCGAGCATGACAACGGGTTCATGGCAAGGATTTTCCAAGATCGACACTCTTCCAAGCCTTCCGCGGCTGAAGCCTCATCGCCTCCTCAACTATCTGCGACCTCAGTCAATATCGAGGATTGTGCCCTACAACAGAGGGTGGAGCATCTGAGGAACCCTTGCATTGACGCCAGGGACCAGGTCGTTCGCGAACTTTGCTCAGAAATCGAGGGTCAGAACTGTCAACTAGCAGTTGGGGACGTCTCCGGGCTGGGTTCGGAACTCGACAGCAACCTTCGCCAAGAGATCCGGGATCCGACTTTCGCCCTTGAGAGGCTGCCTGCCACGCAAACAGCGCTGGTGAAGAACGTCGCCCAGGCTGCCGAGCAGTTCGGCAGGAACAGCCGGCAGCATGTCGACGCATTTTCAGTCGCAGTGGACGTTGGAGCCTCGAAGTATTCTTGCCTCGACGGCGCCTACGACTTGCCAGTGGACAAGCTAAAGCGGACTCTGCCGTTAAGCGACGTCGAAAGCGGACTACTGGAGCTGGTGGTCTCTGAAACCATCGCAGGCGACGTGTCTGTGTCCAGTCCGCCATTATTGAAGCTTCATTGCCTTGAAATGATGAACCGCGCCTTGACTACCCCTGAGTCCGCTCCTGGAGCTCTCGAGGTTGTCGAGCGGAACAATGTTCACGTGCTTGTCGATGAGGTGCTTGGTCATGGTGAAGAAGAGAAGCCTGAGGTAACTGCGGCAGCTACAGAGTTTGCACTGCATCTGCAGAACTCTAGTCAGGGTAAACGCCTGGCACAGACCACCTCGAACATTTGTGAAATGACCACCGCCACCGCCCCCATACCCAGCGTGGTCAACGTAATGCGACGGAATCCTCGTAGGCAGACGGACGCGACGGATGTCGCGACGCTTTCCTCGGAGGTATCCTCCTTGCAGCAGCTGTTCCAACGCATTGCCAACGCCTGCTCGAAGCCAGGCACCTCCTCTGCTGAAAAGGTCAAGTTGCTGGCCACCGGTTGCAGAACGGTGAACGACCTGGTCCATAAGGAGAAGGCTACCTTGCTGATACAAGCCGAGGTGAACCAGTTGACACTGGAGATCGCCAAGGCCAACCGCGGCGACCCTCAGATTCAGGGTCACTGCTTCGAGATACTAGCTGAATGCGCTAATGTATCGCCAGCCGCACGCGTTTGGGTAATGGACAACTGCCTCACCGCAGTTGACCCCTCGATTCTTTCAGAGAACGAGAAGGCTGCAGACTCGTACGTGGAGATCGTCGAGGATCTATGTATGCTCAACGTGCTTCAAAGGTCCACTGTTGATCTTAAAGAGGTCGAGAGAAATCTCAACACGTTGAAGATGGCTGAGTTCGCTGATGAAGCCGGGCTGGATTTGACCGAAAGGATTGACCACGTACTGTCGCAGTTGAACCGTACAGAGGGCAAGATGACTCTCAAGGATGTTTACGGTCTTCTCGTGGTTAAGAACCAATCCCAAGCGTCTATTCTTGTCAGCAGCGTCAAAAGCGTTCGACGCCTTCTGGAGTACTGTATTCAAACTATGGACGGCTATACGAAGATGGAGCTGGACGCCCTGGATGCGTATGGCACAGACTACATGTACGGGTGCATGTGCTACCAACTGCTAGCCGAGGCGCCAGAGAATCAGAGAGTATTGATTTCAAGAAATATCCATGTGCAGCTCACATGCTGCCTGCAACGGCAGCACAACGAGCAGATCGTCCAGCATGCAGTGATCACTTTGGTGGACCTTCTGCAGAAGACGGAAGACGGGAGCATGGTGGCAGCCCTACTTGCCAACCACGACCTTCCTACCCTGCTGACCTCTGTTCTACGACGAGGTCGGCAGTATACTGAGATGGATACCTTTGACGAGATAGAAGATATGGTTGTTCCGCGCGTCAGCCTCGTGAGGCTGTTGGCTCGTGACCGAGGCGTATTCCAAGGAACAAATATCTTGGAGCAACTATTGAAGACCTGGGAGCTGTATGACGAGTATTGGTATGGTCGTGCTCCGAGAGTTAACACTATCGAAGATCTTAACAAGCTTTCATCCAAGCAACGAAACGCCGTCCGCAAGGAGAAAATGAAGAAGCGGAAGTCGATACTGCCAAGAGGCCTCGTATTCAAGAAGGCTAACATCGATAAGGACGACGTCCCTAGCCCGACGCACAATGCTAACATATCTCCGCTTGAACGCCGTAAATCCGTTGTCGCTGCCGTCGCTATGGAGCAGGTGGAGCACGGGAACGTTACGAAGAAGGATGCCTCCAGATTGGTCCGTCGCGCATCCATGGCCAGCATCAACCAGCCGCCAGGTCTGGCTAGGAGGCAGTCTATGACCGGATCCGTAATGAGTGCTGGCCCTGGGAAGTTGGAGGGCCTTAAGCGGCGCATGTCTTTGATCCCGGCTCCGACGCCGGCACCTGTGGAACCGAATAAGAATAGGGCGTCAGCGATGCAAAGACGAGGGTCGTACGTCGACACTGGTTGTGTGCAGGCAGCAGACAAGAAGGCTAAGGAGATGGGTTTTATGGACAGCGACGACGAGTTGTCTGGCGCCCAGACTGCACGTTCAGGGCGCTCATTCCGAACGACGCAGACATCTCGCTCTCGAACGCAGAACTTTGAGTCCACTCTATTCGTGTCGAAGATGTTGGAAGCCATCTTCGGAGCCATGAGATCTGTGGTTACTCTCGGAAAGATCAGCTACATGAAGAGCCAGAATGTAGGTCTCAGGCTCCTAGGTGTTGTGGTTGACACCCAGGCTCCTCCACCAGCCTTGCCTGACGTACTGTTCCTGCTGGGTTTTCTCACTGGCGATGCTGAACAGAAACAAGACTTGGGTAATGCCGGAGCCGTATCTCGCATTATCGATCTCATCAAGCGAGCCTATAAGTACAACGGTCCTTGCGTCTCCGAAGTCGTGGCTAACAGCTGTCTAACCCTCGCTTCTCTGGTGGTCAACCACCTCCAGAACATCCACAATTTCGCTCAGTGCAAGGGCAACGAGATGATCGCCAGCGTTTTACGCACCAGGGGCGCGATGAACGACGCGCGTAGCGTCAACGCTGCTGCAGCTCTGATCTGCAATCTGTGTTTCAAGCACGAGAGCATGAAGAAGGATCTGGGTCAGGATGGATGCTGCGAGGCGTTGGTGGAGGCTCTGAAGAACTACAGGGGGAGTGACAGCTCAGATGGTAGCAAGTCAACTATTGCATCGCTCTTCAAGGCCATAGGCAACATGGCGCTGAACCAGCACAATATGGAACGCTTTCTCGAGTCCAACGTGGAAGTCGCCTTCGAAAAATTCCTTTCGAGCGTTTCGGTCCAGACCGATATTCTCACGATGTCCTCCTGTATGCTCACTCTCAGTAACCTTGTCATTGAGAAAGACAATATGCAGAGGTTCGAGAATGTCGTCTGCCCGATCCTTTCCGTCCTGCGACGGCAGACACACTGCAACGTAGAGGTTCACCGGTGGGCCTTCGAAACCTGCGGTCACCTCTGCCGATGGCCGCCCAACGCGAAAGCATTCACAAAGAATGACGGGATTACGACGGTGTTGAGCATCTTGCCGTATCTTGAGGACGTTCCCGTGCTGCAGTCGTCCGTGGTCTATCTTCTGGGCGTCCAGATGACGGATTTGGACAACATCCATCTGCTCCTCGACAAGGAAGTCTTCACATTCATGAGGAAAATTCTTTTAAACTTCCTGAAGTACAAGGAGGAGATGCTGGACATGCCAGTTGAGAAGGCCCGAGAGAACATCGTACTGAACACCACGCTGCCTCTGTCGTGTCTTCGGTGCATGGGGCGCATTTTCATCGAGAAGTTTGCGTGTATGGCTGCGTACGAAGCTGGACTGTTCGATCTGCTGGTAAGATGCCTGCCAGTCGTAGTCGACCAAAGCATGGTCAGCTATGAGGTCATCCGCTTGCTACTCACCTTCATATTCCACTGGCAGTCTGATGAACCTGCAAGACCCGAGGTTGATGCCGATAAGGTGGTGAAGACGGTCTACGACGCCTGTCAAGAACTCGACTGGGAGGGGTGGGAGCACGTGGCAGAGGGAACCAACCCCAACGAGACTGTCGCCAACACCCCTTGGAATCGATTCCGAATCAAAGGTTGCGACCCGCCGTTGAAGAAAGCAGCGCACATCAAGCCCCCGCCTGGAGCGCGGGCATGGCAGATGCTCGGACTGACTGAGGAGAAAGTCGGGAGCATCGTGCGAGATGTGCGCCGTGCCGTGGGTAATCCTCGTGGACACCGAAACTACCGTCTGCAGCGCGTGGGAATCGGAGCTCTCTCGTACTTCGCAGGAGAGAAGGTAGCCACGGCGGCTTTTCTAGAGCGACTAGACCCACCAGACGAGGTCCCGATGATCGGCGAGGACAAGCCCGCTGGCGAGCCAGGTATGCAGCGGAGGAAGTCTGTAGTTGAACGTATTTTCAAGAAAGACGAATCTGAGAAGAAGGATACACCCTACATTGTTGGCGATCGCAAGCCCAAGGATTCTTATGGCGTTACTGACATTATCCGAGAGGCGCTGAATAACGTTGGCTTCGACATTGGACTGGTCTACTCGGCCTATCATCTGATGGACAATTTGACCTGGGCTGCACTGGGCGACGAAGACAAGACGATTCTCCTTGCTGATGGTCCCCTTCTGGACGTGATGAAGGTGCACACGATGCAAGGCGAGAAGGAGGAGCTCATCGCTTGTGCCAGGTCTGTGCGGTTCTACAGCCGCTTCCTAAAGTCAGGCGGCATGGTCGAGGACGAAGAAGCAGCCCTTGCTCGCGAGAACATGCTGAAACAGCAACAGGATAAAGAGGAGAAGAAATCGCGTCGTCATCGCCGAAGTCGTACAAAGAAAAGCGATGGCGACGTGGCTGCGGAGCCCGCTCCCTCTAAGAGTTTCAAAACTATGAAGTCCTCATTCGCTCCTGGAGGACTCGGCAAGTTCCGTCTCCTAAACGTCAACGATCTGCACGTGATGCGGGAAGTGGCTATCGACAACTACGATTTGCAGCTGTCAGGATATTTCGACAACCCTTATCCAGACGGAGTTCAGTCGTTGTCACCAGAAGCCAGAGCTAAGCTTCGCCGGGGTGGCCACGCGCATTGCGTAGAAAACGGGGAGAAGAAGATTCTGCACTGGCGCTCTTCGCACGACCTGCTGGTGCTGGAGTGGAAGACGCTTGCTCTCAAGACCAAGGACAAAACAATCGATCCGAACTACCCCTACCGAGTGGCCATATCTAGGTTGGCAGGCATTAAAAGAGGTCTGGGAACAGCGGAGCTGCAGCAGGAGGCCAAGAAGGATGTTTTGATCAGCGGAGGCAACTGTTTCGCAGTAATTGGACCTCCCCTTCCCACGCATCCTCAAGGCATGGTGCTCAGCATAGTCTGCTCAACCAAGGGCAAGAGAGATGAATTCTTGTCAGATGTTACGATGTGGAGAGAAGCAGCCGCTTTTGGATTTAGATGAGTGTTTTTTAATTTTGCTCATTTGCGGGTCTATCAATCACAAACCGCACGCCACGACCGAGGGTCCGTGCGTCCCCTAAGCGAAGTTCCGGTGCTGAATGCGACGCTCACCGCCTTCACGACGACATCACGGCGACCTCTCAATAAACAGAGCCCTCCCCCTCCGACCAGACGACTACCTCCTCTGCGCCTACCTCTGTGCTTGATCGAGACCAGACTTTTCCCACACCAGACCAGAGCATCCCCAAAGCAGATATTGCGGCCCTGTTTTCATAATTATCTGCTGACCGCGCAGGAACATCTGGTGGAGACGGCACAGACTCAGAGTCTCAGAGTCTCGGTGCCATCATCTCAGAGTCATCTGGTGGAGTCTCCGAGCCATCCACTGCTGACCATGCAGAAGCAGCGTCATCTGATGGCGCCTGTGCCGTCTCAGTCTCAGAGTCATCTGGTGGAGTCTGTGCCGTCTCAGTCTCAGAGCCATCCGCTGCTGACCATGCAGGAGCAGCGTCATCTGATGGCGCTTGTGCCATCTCCGTATCAGAGTCATCTGATGGAGTCTCCGAGCCATCCGCTGCTGACCATGCAGAAGCAGCGTCATCTGATGGCGCCTGTGCCGTCTCAGTCTCAGAGTCATCTGGTGGAGTCTGTGCCGACTCAGTCTCAGAGCCAGCCGCTGCAGAAGCAACAGAAGCGAGAACAGTGTATGATGGAGTTCGTGCAATCTCAAGAGACCCAGTCCACAAATGAAGTCTTCACGCCGATGGTGACCCTATTCAGGCGAAGAAAGCCGGCAGGTTTTTACAGTCGACTCAAGAACAACCTTAAGCCTCTACGCCGGGACCCTCTCAGACTCCTTCACACTCGAATAAATCCGAAGCCAAGCTTTGCACATCTGATCAACTGCTTCCCTCTGAAAGATGAAGACCTCCGGAAGGTGAGAGCTCCAACGGCTCCAGGGAAATATTGCCACCCCTTGCTACGAGATCTTGTTTGGAAATATGACGCCACCACCAGTCTGATGGCGAAAGCCATCAGAGGCTTTTCATGCGATTACTATGCGACTAATAATTGAGCACCAACGTATACTTGCGCTGTGCAGCCTGCACCAATTTCGCATGCCCTCACGCACTAACGCGTACGACACGCGACTGATCCGCGGCATCCTCATTCTGGGGTTGTTGGGTACTTTGCTGATCTGCACATTCATGCTCAACTTCGTGCCCTACTGGCACTACCAGGTGATATATCTCCCTGGCGGCCTCGGTGTGGAGTTCAGCTCCGACTTGTACGAGGTCACCCTAGCCTCTGAGTGCAACCCTCTGTGGCACACTGCCCCCAAATGGATCAGCAAGCTCACCGCGAAGATAACGATCATCCCATCCATCTGTCGGTGGCTGGTCAGTGCTTACGACGGTCTCGACCTATACACCGCGAGCGTTAGCGCCTGCCGCGATGACGCCTTGGGAATCACAGTTCTGCAAAATTCCCTGTGCGACACTATGCAGCGGCTGGCCACGGCCGCCACGATTGTAAAGCTGGGTCTAGTTGTCAGTTTGGCGTTCATGGCGCTGGCTATCGTGTGCACTTTCGTCTGGGTGTTCATCCATGGGACGTTGCGCGTGAGACAGATGATTATTGTGGCTCAGCTGTTCTCGCTCCTAGCCTTGAGTTTGTCAATCTTTTTGGACCGGGTCTTTGGACCTTCCATCACACAAGAGACGTTCCTGTCGCTGTTCTACGCCGCATTTGTGCTGTTCGAGGAGGCGCCGGCGTACTCTATCCATCTGGGGTTCTTTGCCTTCTGCACTATGGCGATAGTGGATTTTATCTGCTTCCTACTGGTCCCTAGCATCATCAGCGAGAAACTCTGCGTTGATAGTGTTAGGTTCAACAAGCATCTACGGGACCATGAAATTATGCAGGCCCTGACGGCAGAGGAGAAGTTTGATAGACAAGAGAGAATTGACGCTGCAGGATCAAAGGGAGAGGCGGCGTACCTGGCAGCCGCTCTAGTGGAAGAGGGTGACCGGCTAGGCCGGTTGCATAAAGCTGTAGGGGAGCGAGAGAAGAAGCGACGATGGTTTTAGTGAAATGTCCACTTATCCTCAATTGAACCTACAATTTCGGAGAACGTGTTGCCTTCTCGAGGTCGTTTCAACTTGGCCAGACATGAGAACGTGCGCGGAACCTGGTTGGACAGGCGCTTCATGAATAGGGAGTACCGTGTGGCACCATTACGAACTCGGTAGGACATCTCTGTTACTGCCACCATGTTCAGTACGCGGCAAAGGCCGGCAGTGCGGATAATGTAGTAGATGTCAAGCCAGTTGCTCTCGAAGGCGATATTCAGGTGCGTACATAGACACCCAACCAACAAGAGTAAGAAGTGTCTCTGCTTATCGCGCAACGGTAGACCGTTGATATTCTCGGGAACTGGCAGGGAATTACCTGAGAGAAGGACATCCTTCGCCTGTCCAGTCAGGGTCTCCCAGCCAGGTCGATCGACGACATTGCGGGTGGCCTTCTCGGCAAGCTTCAGAGACTCTCGAGGCATTAGGTCGGTTTGGCTCGTGGTGTGGTGGAATCGGAGCTGAACCGCATCCAAAAACGGAAAGGACGGTTGGTTTCGCAACGCCTTCAGCGGCGTGGCTTTAGGGGATTCGCGAAGCACAAGCGGCCCTCTGACGTTGTAGAAGTAGACGTGTATGAAACGGGTGAGTTCGGGGTGAAAGGAGTACAGCTTCTCTATCTCGATGATGTCGCACTCAAAAACCGACCTAGCAAGGTCAATTAGGTCCGAGACCACTGTGTTCCGGGGCAGGAAGCAGACCACGTTCTCTGCCACACGTTTGGCAGAGCGGCACATCTCAACAAACTCGTTGCTCGCCTGAAAGACGTCTGATTCGCGGTACTCGCCCCCACCCCACGGCGGACTCATGTAGAGGTAATCGAAGCGACAGCCCTTGTAACGAAATCCGAGATCTTCAGGGCACCTGGATACTGAAGCACGTTCCACATCTATAGCCTTTTCCAACTCGTAAGCCCACAGGTTCATGTCGCGCACGTGCAGGTCAACGCTGTCATCAACTCCGTAGATCTGGGCATTATGGCGCAGCATGCCGATCCGCGCTGCCGAGATGTCGACGCCAGACGTTTTGAGGCCCATCTTGGCGAAGGAGATCACGTTACCGCCCACACCGCAGCAGGCGTCCACCGCGGTGACTGTAGGCCCGGCTCCTCCAGCTTTGCGCAGGCGGAGAGAAAGGTGGTCAGCTACCGCCTCGGGAGTGGTTTCCTCGAAGGCACCAGTGTCGTACTGGATTCCACAGTCAAACTTCGAGAACATGTCATAGCGTCGGTTCCATCTGTAAGGGGGTATCTCAGGGGGTCTTCGAGACTTGTCACGCAGCGGATTCTGCTGTGGTTCGATGTGCTTTCTGGTCGTAATTAGAAACACGCCATCAATGTTATCAGATTCAGTACCATCATTCCGACTAACCATCAGTGTGCTGAGTGCTAGGCAAACCGGCCCGGGCTCTACTGCCTCGATTGTTACCCGTACAAGCTTGTCCATGACGTGTATTTCCAACAATTACGGCAAGACTTTCTCAGGGCACCAACAAAATTTTTTTTGGGAGTCTGCAAACGCAGACTGGAACTCCGCGACTAGAGATGTCCAATCCGCGTCCTCCTTTCCGAAGGCAGCAGCGGCTCTTATGCGGTCGTGTCGCGTGGATTTCACGAAGGTAACAGCGGCGTTACAACAAGCGAATGCCAGCAGCGCCTGCCAGGTGGGAGCCTCATATTTTTTGGCGATCGTGATAACTTCGGGGTCGGATATCAGGGCTCCTGATCCGAATGGGGAGTAGGCCATGATCAGAATCGAGTGTTGTTCGCAGAACTGCCGCAAGGAGTTTTGATTGAACCGAACATGAAGCTCCACCTGGTTGAATTCAGGCTTCTCCAAGTCTGGTTCCTTCATCATGGCCTCTAGGTGACCTTTTGTGAAGTTGGACACGCCAATCCTCTTCACCTTGCCCTCGGCCTTGAGACGCATTAACTCTCTCCAGGCGGAGTGTCTATGCGACCTCTGTTCAGGTGCAGCTGGAGGCACCTTCGCCGCGGCAGGCCAGTGAAGTAGTAACACGTCAACGTAATCAAGAGCTAGTCTGTCCAAAATCTTCAGAGCAGCATTTCTGGGGCTCTTCATCTCGTAGGGCGAGATCTTGGAAACGACAGTGACGTCAGCACGGCTGCCGCCAGAAGCTAGGAACGCGTTTACGGCCCGCCCAACGCCTTCTTCGTTTTTGTAGATGCTTGCGGTGTCCAGCCACATCATGCCCGCTTTCAGTGCGACTGTGACAGCCGCCTCGGCCTCTTCGTTTGTCATTCGGTACGTACCCAACCCCAAGACCATAATTGCGAGTTCTCATTTCGAAGCAGCAAGTCTACGAACATGCATTTGGTTCTTGATTGCTCTTTGGAGGTCCTGCTTCTGGTTAGTGAGTTGCGAAATCTTCTCAGTGCTGTTGGCCAGGTTCTTCGCGCGCGCCTCCAGTAGTTTCACGGCACTCGCTACGGAGACTTCCGCATGGTATCCAGTGCCGATGTTTATCGTGACGCGGGACTGGGCGCTCGTCTTGCCTTTCAGGTACATGGAGTCAGTCAGCGGGATCAGCATTGGCCGCGAGTTCCGGGATTCCAGTTGCCTGGCCGCATCACAAGAGGCTTGGCACTCCCGTTCCTTCGCCCGGCATTGCTCCAACACCTGCACTAGCTGCTCCAGTTCCTCTTGCGTTTGCTGCTCCACCACAGCAAGTTGGTCAGTTGGGAGTGTTGTGAGCGGCACTGGTTGTGTTCCCATCGCGAATAACGGCGTTTTTGATTGTTCATTCACAGTGATATTTAGAGGCTGTACCTGACAGACCTTCTTCGAGCGTGGCAGGCTGCATGGGGGTAGCATAGTCGACGCCGTGAAAGACACGCTCGGTCCATGGCACCAGGTTGTCATGTGACGCCAAGGTGATTGACTGCGGGCCCAGGCTTACCAGAGCACCCGCTCCAGGCGGCTCTGGGCGGATCTCGGGGAAAGACAAGTCCCATATGTTCAACGATTGTTGCGTACTCCAATCCGTTTCGTCAAGGGCCACCAGCATTTCCCACGGCGTCACGACAGGCCTATCAACATTCAGTCTAAAGTACTTTAGAATCTCCAAGGTAGTAACTGGGCACGCCAGAACCAGCCAAGCATCGATCTGTGTCAACAGCGCTCGAATAATTACCTCAGGAAAGTTCCCCACTTTGGCGTCGTTGACGCTGCCGACTGCAACGGAATACGTGCTGTATCCCCGGCTGCGTAGCAGCTGACGAAGCGCTGAGCGTGTTTCGTTCAGCCTGGCCGTCGCCAGGGAGGTCACCAAGAGTCCTACTCGTTGAGGTGATCGGAGCTTTTCGATGCTAGCCATGCGACTGGAGTAAAACTTAGATAGATGGGAAGAGCAGTCATTCAACTCGGAGGTAGCGATATCCAGCGTGGAGACGGAGCCGACGTCCGTGTAGGCCAAGCTGAACTGCAGCAGAAGAGTATCGATGCTGATCTCCGCTTTGGTGCTGGACCACAGAACCAGCACATCCACCTGGTCATCTGCGGAGGCTAGCACGAAGCCGGAGGTCTGCTTGACGTACGTGTCCCAACCATGCCCACCCGTCACCAGCTCTCTGGGGAGACGACACCGGGTCCCGACAGGAACCTTTGGCATCGCCGTGAGCAGCAGACAGGGCGCGAAACAGAGCAGATTGTGGTTAGGAGCGTCTTGTAAGATTTTGTCGAGGTCTAGGGGTGTGTCTGGCAACACATGAACTGCGTTGATTCCAATGCTTCGTGCAGGAGTAAAACAAGACTCTCCGATATGGAAAACAATGTCCGCGTAGTTCCGTTGAGCTGAAATCATATCCACACAGCAGGAGTTGTAGGGGGAGTCCCCCAGCAGGAACAAGCGAGCAGGATTCGGCCATAAGCCGACTTCGCGTTGCAGAGCGAAAATCACACCTGCATGGCGTGTGTCTGTGAACTGCAGTGCAATACCAGTGTCTTCGGCCTTGCAAAGAGATCTCGTCTTTCTTAGTGCTGTGAGAAGATCCATAATGACTGAATTCTGCAGAGTGGTTCTGGTGGCTGGACCGCCGTGTAGCGGGAAGTCGTCCCTTGCCCAGGTTCTACGTCGAGTGCTGCAGTTGTCGAACGTTGACTGCGCGCTTCTGGAAGCCGACGATTTCGAGCACCAGGAGTACGGATTCGACACCGACGAGTGGAAGGCGGCTCGTGGCGCTGTCGTCGATCGACTGCGCTGCCTATTACAACCGAACCGGACTGTGCTCGTCGTAGACACGTTCCACCTATCTTCGATGCGAAAGCAGGTGGTGCAGGCGCTTGCTGCGTCGCCTGTCGCATGCACCTACCTTCCAGTTGTCTGTGACGCTGGCGACGATGTTTTGATGGCGCGTTGGCGTGTGCGAAGCCAGCGGGTGTCGGTGCCGGAAGCTAAAGTTCTGGACATCGCTTCACGCATCAGACGCGAGTTCGCCCCTAGGCTCGCGGTTGCGAGATGCAGCCTAGTGCAGTGGGAACGCAAGTACTACGTCGTGGTGATGCCTCTTTGTTTCGGACTCTGCGAACTTCTAATGATGTGCATATCGGGGGTTAACGTCGTGAACCCGAAAAAGGTCCGCCAGGTCACCATCACAAGAAAGGATATCTTGGAGAAACGTCTGCGGTGGAATGCTGCCCAAGCTGTCAGGGCAGGACTCGGCGGCCGCGTGGTCGCGCGCCTGAAGAAGCAGGTGCAGCTGGACCGATGCTCTTGTGATGCGGACGTAGACCGCGCATTTGGTAGTTTAGTCCGCCGTTCGACGGAGAGCGTTGGTCAGAATCGAACGCTGGATAGCGAAAACTTGCTCGACCTCAGTGGAATGGGGGAAGGGGGCATCGTGGAGCTGGTCCATGACAGCTAGAACTTCAGTTATCTTCTCCTCCAATATAGACTGTAGGACGGCGACTGCTTGGTCCGCTATGGCATTTGAGACCTGGTCGACTGGACTGAGAAGTAGCGTCAGCAGTTGAAGCGCTGCGCGTGGTGAATGGTTGTACATGCGCGATGGAAACAGCAGATGTTCTGTAGTCATGCCGAGGTCAGCCATCAACGACAGCTTGACCTCTTGCTCTTCGTCGTCGGCCGCTGGGAGAGGCAGCGACAGTGTCAGACTGCTGCTGTCGGGGAAACCAGTATCGCACTGCGAGTACCCAAAGACGGAAGGAGGCCCCAGACTTGCGGCTGGCGGGCAGAAGCAGTAGTAGCGGGCCATCTCCCAGCTCTCGTGAGGTCCGTAACTGAGGAACACCTGCTGATTCGCCTGGATCAGAGCCGGACTTCGAACCGTAAACACCCGAGCGAGTTTCGTGCGCTCACCTCGCAGCACGAGTTCACTGCTGGATCTGTGAACCAGCAACGGGTGCTCAAGTTGACCGGCGGGATGGTGGTTAAACATGTCGATCATGGGCACCACTACCGTTAGCTTCCTTGGAAGCCACAGGAGCACTCGTCCGAGAGAAGTCTGAGTCAACACCTGCTGAGGAATGCTGTACGGATCGCTTTCCTCCACCGTCATCATTTCTAGTCCTGGTAACAATGGATGCGGTGTCCGTCCCTCCGATAGGGGTGGCGCGTCGTGAGCCAGCACGGCAGCTACACTGGGGCTGTCAGGGGCTGACGTGTACAGGTCGTCACTGAAGAGTCCTCGCGTGGGTTCTGCCACAATTGCTGGTGGGGGGGGGTGGTCGACCTCGAAAGCGCGCGACTCAAGAATCCACTTCGCCCAGAAAAATAGAGTGCTTGACATATGAGTCGCCACAAACATCTCAGGCCACAAAGGGCACAACGTGTCTAGGCACCACTGTCGAAAGACCTCAAGGCGAGACTTTGTGTCAACGACTTCTGATCCGAGTCCAGCATGAGGGACCTTTTTCAGGTGGGCACTATCCACCAGAAGGAAGGACGGCTCCATGCCTGGCTCAGGCAGCAGGTCCACCCAACACTTGAAGCGCTCTGGCAGACGGCGACGAATATCAAGGATGTAAAGCAAGAGGCACATTTCAGGTTCGACAACGAATCGTCGGCCGTGAGGGTGTGTGGACTCAGTCTTCATGGCCCAGAGCTCCTGAGCGCCCTTCGTCGTCTCAAGGTGCCCCCCAAGGAGGGTGCACGCGACTTCAGAAAACGCAGGGTCACAGACTGCTGCCCATAGAGAGATGGTTGAACTCTCAGGTACCGTCACGAGAGGCTGCCCCGCCGGGATGGCCTCCCGAGCGCGCACCCCTCGACCCGTGCCTTCGAACGCGTGAAGCTCAATGGACGACGACCACTGAGCCTGCAGGGGGCGAGCCGCAGTTTGCGCGTCCGAGCAGTTGGGAGCAACCAAGGTGTCGTAGACAACAGTCCGTTGAGGAACACCGTGGAACTCCTGGAACTGCAGGATTTCCCCGCGAACATCCTCCAGGAGGCCTTTTATCGCGGCCTGGAGACTTCTCGACAGACCGACGTCCGCCTTCAGCAGCAAGCGAATGACGCTGTAAGGGTAGCAAAGAGACCCGTGAGGCGGCAGAAGCGAGAATTCTCCGAAGACGAAATGCAGCGAGAGACTCAGGATTTGGGCCGCCTCGAACAGCGCCTTCCGGTGGTTGGATACGTTGGACAAGGCGAGGCGCTTCCCCTCGGCGAGCAGCTCCTCGCGAGAAGTCTCCGGGTCCAGCTCCTGCAGAATGTACATGTCCACGTCGGTGAGGAACCAGACACGAAGCCAGTCTACAAGCTGCGCAGCTTGGGTGTCAAGCGTCAGCGGAAAGACGTCCTCCGTCGGCAAGTGCCACTTCTTCATGATCTGCGTCTTCCATGCCAGCCGCGCAATGCCGGAGTGTGCGTTCTCCGCCGGCAGCTTAGGCCTCGGAATCCAAAGCGTCATCTATTGGGGAATATGAACGAGTTGGTCCGTAGGGAAAAGCAGTTGGTTTGGAGGGAATTTGCAGGGTACAGGCTCGTGGAGGTTCTCGGTAAAGGTACATACGGCATGGTTTACAAGGCGATACGACAACAGGGAGCCACACAAGACTTCGTCGCTCTGAAGCGCACATGCCTCACGGAGCAGCTCAAATATGGCGTTCCAGAGACTGCGCTACGAGAAATAAGCATCCTAAAGGACCTCGATCATGAGAATATTCTTCGCGTATCAGGTTTCTCCTGCACAGTGAATCGACTGTACATCGTCTGCGAGCTCCTCGATCTCGACCTTAAGCAGTACATGAAGAGCCAGGCCGAGTTACCCGTCTCTGCGGTGCGCGTGATCATGACGGGAATTCTGCGCGGGCTGGCCCACTGTCACGCCCACCGCGTTCTGCACCGCGACATCAAACCTCACAACGTGCTGGTTTCGGCGAACCTAGACCAAGTTAAACTTGGCGACTTCGGCCTCTCAAGGGGCGCCTTTCCACAGGGTCACGCCCTGACGCAGGAGGTGGTGACGCTGTGGTATCGGGCTCCAGGACTGTTACTTGGCGACAGCGCCTACGATGAGAGCATCGACGTGTGGGCTCTTGGCTGCGTTTTTGCGGAGATGCTGGTTGGGTATCCTGTGTTCGCTGGCGACTCTGAAATCGAGACTCTTTTACTCATATTCAAAGAACTCGGTACCTTGCCTCCAGCTCTTTGGCCGGTCCACGCCAAACAGACGGCCGAATCCTTTCCGCGTCTCCTGCGCCCCGATGCTCCATTTGGGCAGATTGATGACAGCTGCAGCCGGGACCTGCTCTTGAAGCTGCTGGAATACGACCCTGTCAGACGAATCACGTGCAAGCAGGCTCTCGAGCACCCGTTTATCACTGGACTGCCGACCATTCCGAGTCCCCTCTCCGTGCCTACCTTCGAGGAAATGCTACACTCAGAGTTCCCCTTGTACGCACTGCAAACAAGTCTGCCATTGCAGACGGCCCGAGCAGCTGTCGTCGAGTCCAGTGATTAATGTTGTGTTGTCATCTTGTCATGTCTAACGCTATTGTTCTATGCCTCTGGGAACTTTATCCCGCTCCAACTCGTCTACAGTTCACAAATCATTCTTGTGTTTCTCTAAGCCAGCGTGTGATACCGTCCACGGCGCCGAAGTCACGTCGTGGACGGTATCAGACTCCTGGCCTTGAACGCCCACCATTCACCCTTGGTCAGTCTGTTTGTCCTGACAATCCAGCGCTTCCTGTTTTGATGGTGTCAGACTTCTGGCCTTGAAGGTCCACCTTTCATCCATTTGTGTCGTCATCTCGCCAAAAACAGGCTTGTTGGTTTTGACAATCAAGCGTTTCTTGTTTGCGTTCAGTTCTTTGTACAACGGTGTGTAATCCGACTTGATCGTTTGGAAGAAGACTCCGCCTCGGGTGCGGAGGGCGCCTTGAGTGTCACGGCCGTTCCCACTGAGAAAGACAGCCTCCGACTTGGCCACCGCCGCAAGCAAGTGATGCAGCCCTAACGTCTGTAGCAGATAGTAGATTTGGGGCTTCTGGTGGTTGAAGTTCTCCTGGAGGTGGCAGCAGAGCGTGCCCGTTAGCAGCCGCATCAGCTCTGTGTGTTTCTCCGATAGTGACAACTGGCTGAATGCAGCCTGAGGCGAAGCCGACGTTTCGGCGAAACAGGCGTCTTTCATTCCTTCACCATCGCTGGTCATCCACTTGGGGTTGTCGACTTTCTCTTTCAAACGAGTAGTACGATTCACTCTTTTGGCCATGTGCTCTGGGATACAGATGTTTGAGTGCTGCGGGGCACGTTTTAAAGAGACGCCTCGCAAAAAAGGCATGTCAAACCGGTTTCGCAACGCCTTCAGCGGCGTGGCTTCAGAGGATTCGACAAGCCTCTCCCTACCTTTGACATTGTAGAAGTAGACGTGTACGAAACGGATCAAGTCTGGATGAAAGGAGTACAGCTTTTCTATCTCGATGATTTCGCATCTAAAAACCGACCTAGCAAGCATAACCAGCTCCGAAGCGATTGTGGATCTGGGCAGGAAACAAACGACGTGTTCAGCGATGTCCTTAATGGCTCGGAAGATATCTAGTACTTCGCATTCCATTTTCCAGCAATCGTAGTTCTTGTACGCCTCACCACCCCACGGAGGACTTACGAAGGCGAAATCAAAACGCCGGCCTTTGAGCCGGTTGCCGACGTAAGGGGGGAAGAGATGCTCGGCGGGGGTCAGGCTGGCGGCCTCCTGGGCAATGTCGACCTTGACATCCGCAGCCCAGGTGATCACATCAGCTAAGATAAAGTTAATTCGGTCTTCCACTCCATAGATCGCTGCATTGTGACGAGAATGTTGCAGGCGTCGAGGACACATCTCCACCCCTGTCGTTTTCAGCCCCGCCATCGCCAGCTGGATGAGATTGCCACCGACGCCGGAACAGCAGTCTACAACCGTTGGCGTCGCTGACTGACCCCCGATACGAATGAGTCTCTCGGCGGCGTGGGCAGCGACCGCTTCAGGGGTCACTTCCTGCCAAGCATCAGAATCCATAAGAATTCCATCATCGAAGCGGGAGAACAGATCACGCCGCCTCCTGAACCGTCTTGCAGATATCTCATCTGGGACATCCATCTCCTCCTCCTCCGCCGATAGATGCCGTGGGATCGAGCCAATTTGCACGCTGGTGGACAACGCCCCTACAGCGTCCACTTGGGTCCAGTTTCCTATCAAGAGGGACACTGGATCAGGGTCGACTGCGGATAATGGCACTCTAATTGGTGGATCCATAAAGGTCCAAGAAATTCGTGATTTCAATGGCTCTGAAGATTCGAATTGCTGATTGCATGAATCCTTAGATTTACGAGGGCGCGCTGACTCGGATTCAGTGGGAGCCATATTACTCTGGAATACGACCAGGCCAGGCGGTCCACGTAACAGCGCAATCGTTGAATATTATGGAGAAGGTTCCCCGCCCCAGCTACGTCGTGACTCCGGGGCCGTCCCACGTCTTCAACGCCCCGCTGGGTTCTGTGCACAGTCACACCCGAGCGGGCGGACCCCTACGACCCGAGAGAGCTGCACGCTACGCCACCGATTTGGGGTATGTGAGCAGCGCAGGCGTTCATACGCTGCGAATATCCACTCCAAGCGTGGAGATCGACATCAGCGCTGATACACTCCCAGGAATGCAAATCGCACCCTTCCCAGGCCAGTGCCCTCACGAGGCCATGTCCTTCCCAATGCATTCCACTATGGTCCACGTCAACCACAAGCAACACTCCCTGAGCACTTGCAAGCGCCCCGGACTGTGCCCGCGGCCTGGGTGTGAGATTGTCTTGACGAAGGAGGAGACCCTGAAGGTCGAAGAGGACGTCCTCACGCCGAGAAGGCTGACTCACGCTGAATACTTGGAGGGATCATCGGATTGAGTCTTCTCAACCATCTTGGCAGTCAACCATTTCGTATTTGTTAGAAACCTTAGCCATGCAGCAGTCCACACCGCTTCGTCGTCGAAACTGAACTCAATGGGGTAGTTGCCTACAGTGTTGCCAATTACGGCGTAGGGGGGTGAGCCTTCCACAGTATCGGCAAGGAGCACGAATACGTCTAGTAGCGCCTCGAGGCCCGCGTTAAAAGAGCTTGCGGGCGAGTTTAACCTCATCAGGCTGCTGTCCTGCCAGTACAGGGCGAAGGCCTCCTGTGTCGACCGCTCCCCGAACAGCTTCGAGCTGGACCCGCGGACCACCCTTATGCTCGAGCGAGATCCCTGGGGCTGGCACGTGTACTTTTCCAGGCCGGCGACGCCTGTGGCCTTCCGAACCAGGCAGTCGTACAGGTGACAGAGGAAGCCAAGTGCTCGGTTGACCTCGAACCAGGGCACCTGGTCGGCAGCGCCGGCAGGGCGTCGTCCGATACGACAGCTGTTGATGGTGCCGAATGCGTCGGTCTGCCAGATGTGGAAGCCCTCATTGAGCACGCTCATGCTCAGAAGCGACTGTAAATGCTGCGACGTGATACTGAGCTCGACGGTTTTTTGGTGGAGCTGATATTGTATATCGGAGGAGAAAGGATCCGCAACGTTGGAGGGGAGAGGCGGAGGCGTCTTGGCGAATGATGTTTGCCATTCCCTCATGTAACCCTCCAGATCCACATTTTCGGAGAACTCAGATTCCGACTCCTCACCTAGCTCCTCTGGGTCCACCACCACCAAGGGAGGCTCCTGCTGTACTAGAGACGACAGTTTCAAACAGCACTCAAAGCACACCAGCTCAGCCAACCTGCGGCAGTCGTCAGAGAGGTCGTCTGATGGCTCCTGGGCGCCACCACAGTACACACAACTCATAATCGCTTCTTTTTATCTTTGAGAAACTGCTCTCGAGGCGAAATACCAGGCTTTCTGCTAGACAGAAATGTTACGCCCTCGATCAAACATAGTACTGAGGAGCCTTGCAGAGCCTGCTTCAAAGCGTAGCGTGGGCCTGACCGAATTGACGACGTGAACCCAGTCAAGGCACCTGACATCAAAGCGTTAGCAGGATCCTCGCGTTTTCGTCCTTTCATCAGCAGACAGTCAAAAGCAGAGAACATCCCGCCCCAGAGTGCGAAGCTGGTGGCTAACGACGGGCTTTTAACTCGGACCAATCCTTCGAACGCATTCCGTTTCTGTCCCCACCTAGATTGCAGCAGGCCTCGAGATCCGTACCACATCAAACCACCGAGGTAGCCCATAATCCAAGCACCTCCCACTTCCTCAATGATGCGAAAAGGTGGAGGGTCTCGACTCACGTCGCGGTTCTCCACATTGTTGGACATTATCGCGAAATTGAATGAGCAGGGAGGTAGAAATTCTTGAGCGCTACCTCCGCAGACAGGAGGAGATACTGCAGCGCCAGGCAAGAGCGCTAGAGCTCCTAGAGTCGACGATCAGTCGTTCGCATGCGCGGAAGCCTGTGCTGGTGTGGGACGGGCAGCTGACCACGCCTTGCCAGACGGAGAGACCTAACCATGAGATGCCTCTAGGCCCCTTCTCCTCGTACGACCTGTCGTCAGGACTTTGGATCCCTTACGACGACGATTGCTTGGTCGCCGAGGAGCTCGACATGCTGAACCACGCTCTAATTCGGTGTCCGCCAGTGTCGATGCCACCCCGAGACTTTGAGGGACAGAATGAGACAATCATTCCGGACCATGCGTTTGACCGGTTGCACCTTCTCTTTTTTTTCAAAGCTACTCTGATGCTGTTTATCCTCAACCTTGGGCACGAGTGGATTATGGCTCTCAGTAAGCGTCCCCCCCTTCTAGTAATCCAGCTATCGTGTTCCTGCTTCATGCTCTACGGCTCACGGATCCGGTGGTCTGGCTTTTCCGCCACCTGCAGCGGCGTGGCCGCGAACGACCCATGCAAGTCGTGCTGGAGCAGCTGCAGCTGGGCGAGCGCGAGGAAAGGGCGCAACAGGCACTGCACAGTCTTATGGGACAGGAGACGCAGGTACAAGAAGGCGACGCGCATGACGCTGCAGAGGAAGTCTCCCCTCCTGCGTCCAGGTTGTGGTGCCTGTTTTATCAGACGGTTGTGATGTTCGGGCTGTCACTTCTTCCCTGGTGGTCGCCTGACACTCGCTATCTCGTCAATGTTCTGTGAAAAAGGCTAATAATGTCGACCCATGCCGGCGAGGCACGTCAACGAGCTGGAGCTGCCTATACCCCAGACCAAGAACGCTTAAGTCGGTCTATTATCAAGAAAACGAACCTGTACGACGTCCTGGGCGTGGGCAAGGACGCCTCGGACGACGACGTCAAAAAAGCCTACCGCAAGTTGGCACTACAGATGCACCCAGACAAAAATAAGGCACCTTGTGCGGAGGAGGCCTTCAAGAAGGTCTCGAAGGCGTTCCAGGTGCTCAGTGACACCGACAAGCGACGCCGGTACGACATGACGGGCTCTGAGGATCCGCAGCCGGAGCAGGCGTTTACGGCTGCCAACGAGGCCGAGGCGTTTCAGCACCTGTTCCAGCACGTCTTTGGCGGCGGGTTTGGAGTCCCCTTCGGGGAGGTCTTCGTGAACGGGCGACGAGTAAACCGAGGTAATTTCCGGCGGCAGGATCAGCCACAGCAAACACGAGGTCTACTGAACGTTCTGGTTCCCTTCCTGATTATGCTTTTCTTCAGCTGGATAAACAGTGGGTCATCGGAACCACGCGAACCATTTTCATTCCGGAGGACCCACGATTTTCCCCATGAAAGATCCACCCGGTTCAACCGCGTGTCGTTTTTTATTCCTCGTAACTTTGACTCTCGATTCCCCCCGAAGTCCACTGATTTGCACGACTTTGAAGTGGCAGTGGAGCTGCACTTCTACAACCAGCACTGCCAAAGTGAAAGGGAATTCCTAAGGTCCAAGGTACTGTGGAGTCGAAGCTACGGATCGACAAAGGACTACAACCAATGGCGCGAAAAGTTTGATAACGTCGACAAGGACAACTTCTACTGTCAGAAATTCGGAGACATCAAGAACCACTACCCATCGGTGTGGAAGCAGTGGAACAGGAAGTGACCAGTTGCGCCAGCAAGGTAGTGCTTAGTCCCTGGACTGTGTCGAGACCGTCTGTGTGCAAGTGGTCGACGATGTTCTTGACATGGGGTCGGACGAGGGGGTTCTCGATTATCAGACATCCGGCAGCACGCTGGAAATCTTGGCTCAGCATTGAGTCCACGTCGGCCTCTGAGAATGCGTGGTTGACAGAGAATGAAGCTGTGCTGTGAGATGTAGCGCGCTTCTGAGTGTGAGTGTTGACTACACATATGGAGGACACAGCGTGAGCCGTGTTTTGCGACCAGAGAGCTACCATTCGTCTAGCTTCCGTCTCATCTCTAGGCTTCTCCAATATCTCCCCGCAAACAACCACAATGGTGTCACTGGTTACAAGGATCCCCTGAGGTGACAGAGTGAGAAGGGCGTCCATCTTCGCATCAGCCAGCTCCTCGACAAGGGAAGCCGCGAGAGACTTCCACTCTGCGCTTCCCTTTGAGGTCCCTGACCAACTTCTGTCTCCAATTTTTAGTTCGTCAATTTCCGGCGGCACCATGACGTTCACCGAGTACCCTGCTTTCTCTAGGATGGCGCATCGCGCAGTTGACTTCGAACCCAAACAGACATTCATCGAATATGGAAAATGGGACATAGAACCATACACAATACACAGGTGACGAAACTCATTCGGAATGGAAGCAATCCAATGCATGAGACGCGAATGTGACGAAGACTTAATTTTTCACCGGCATATTTTTTTTCCGCCATGCATCTTCTCTCGTTCTTAGTTTACGTATCGCTGGCGGCTATCACGGAGAGCGCCTGTGTTCCTGACTGTCTTGGTGACGACTGTGTAACCAGTGTGGAAAAGAAAGCCGCCGTTGTCGTGTGTTCGGAAGGTTTTGACTTCGTTCCTGAAGATGACTGCTGCATGGGCGAAATTGAGTATCCTCCTGATTTCCACTGCCTCGGAAACCCAGTTGGGGATAGATGCGAAACGTTGACAACTCCATTCCCTGTGTGTCCTGAAGGATACCTAATGATAGATAACAAATGTACTACGCAGCTGAAGGTTCCTCAAAGCCTGACCTGTCCTGAAGGAAGCTCACTGGAAGGAGTTATCTGCGTTGAAATAGTACCTGTCCCTCTCCAGTTTATCTGTACGGAACCCGGTTACGACTTCGAAGGGGAGTGTGTTGCGAACGAGTCGTATGGCCACAGATTCTACTGTCCAACCGGTTGGGCACTAGAGGAAGGACAGTGTGTGAAAGAAGAAATAACGGACTGCACTGACGACTTCCCACAGGAGTGCAGAGGTGGATGTTTTTTGGACCCTTACTGTGAGGGAGAGAATTGTTTGGTGAAGGACCGAGAAGCGCTGGTTCAACGGCTACAGTCCAAATCAATGGAGAAACGCAGGCTGAAGGGAGCGGTTCTGGACGGGTCGCCTTGCTTCGAAAAGCCGTGTGAGGTCGTGCAGTTCAATCCACAACCTAAAGAGCCTTCCCTGACCGTTATATCCAGAACCTGCCTGAAACGAACCTCTACTGCCGCTGACGTGTTCTGCGAGGGGCCACCTGAAGCTTCGTTTAATGGAGAAGAATGTTGTGTTCGCGTACCCCATGAAAGGGTTCCCATGTGTCCTCTGGATGCTCCAGTGGACGAATGCTGGCAGATCAGACGCCGAAATGCAATCTCTGGATGTCCTACCGGCTACAATAAGGAATGCTATGGCCCTGACAACACGTCTTGCGTGTGTAGCACGGATGTGGTAACGAACGTGCAGTACGAATGCGCGCCTCACCTCACAATGCGGAACGACCATTGCGTCGAGATCACCGATCCAGTGCCCTATTGCCCGGCCAGAGATGCCACGCTGCAGGGCACCGCCTGTGTTCAAATGGTCCTGGAGCCGGTGCGCCTCAGAACCACACTGGTTGTGGAGTGCATCGGGTCTCAGTGCTTTGAGAAGATCGAGTGCCTGGATCCCACCGACGACGATACATCCACCACTGTGCCACCCACCACTGTGCCTCCCACCACTGTGCCACCCACCTCTGTGCCACCACCCACTTCTGTGCCAACCGACTCTGTACCAACCACCGCTGAGCCAATCAGCACAGAGCCTCCTCAAGTCGAGGACGTCTCCATAAGCTACGTAAGGAAGCCAAAGGAACCAATTGCGCTGCGTCAGTCGATTACCAAGGCGGAGCTGATGGACAAGTGCGCTGTGAGGAGGGCTCAAAGGACAGGACGCCAGGCTGCAGATGCGTACAGCCAAATGAGGAAAAGATGCGAAGGATGTGGTGAGTTCATCATTGTCAAGTAATGCTACTAGTTTTCAAGCACGTGTCAAACATAAGTAACGCGGGGTTTGACAAAGGGAGGTGACTCTGGATACTCTCGAACGCGGCTGCACCACTGTACCTGATCCGACACTATCGAATGCCCTCCAAATAGGTTGATGGGCGCACTCCGGTGTAGTAGCGGGCCTGATGTGAATTTCCGATCGAATGTGGGAATACACCTCGTTCGAGGCTCGTGATTCTGCCGCAAGTTCTTTAAGGGAGTCTTTGGTTGGGACTCTTGAGCGATTTCAGTGGACTTATGCACACTAGGCGATGTCCCAGCAACCTGGTCCAGTAATGACTCTAACTGTTTTCCCTGAGCCACCACAACGTCGTACCACATCTGGATGGTGTGTGCCGGCATTCGGTCTCCAAGGATAACAACATGTGGGGCAGTATCGGCAATGAGGCAGTGGTCAACGTCGGTAGTCAGGGCGAGAGGTGGGCTCGTGGCAGGTCGTGATTCAGATGGGCAAGAGGGTCCCTGAGTGTCTTCAGTGAACTGGCTCACCGGAGGGCATTCAGGCTTAGGGGTTAGGTAGTCAGCGTAGGTGTTGCCAGCGGTGGCGTTCCCAGAGAGCCAACTACCCACCCCGACACTGTCTGCGAGGTTTAGCATCGGCACATGGGGTCGGACCGCGGCTGATGGCCGCGGTGGATCATCGCTCAGTGTGTCAGACGCGGAGGACCGGGGGGTTGTGGTGTTGATGCTAGAGGAGAGTGCCGAACCTGGCTCTTCCAAATGGGTGAAGCCCTTTAACTGGAGACCAGTGGAGTTCGGGAAGCCAGCGTCTAGACGCACTGGGCAGAACCGGATGTGCTCGGGAGGAGGGAGTTGAGGCTCCTGCTTTCTCCAGTCCTTGTAGACCCTCAGGAACTCCATTGTCCACCCATGGGCCAACATGCTGCAACACATGAAGAACGCTGGGCACTGCTGGAGCTCATCAGGGATGGTGTGGCTTTCTTTCACCAAGGATATGACCTTGTACAATGCCGTAAGGTGTTGGCACTCTTCGCCAGTGCACTCAGGCAGGACGAATGCAGCATGTGAAACTGGCATCAGAAGAACTAGCGCACACAGAAAGGCACACACACTCAGTGGAGTGTTCGCTCACTCGACAACGTCGGCAACCTGTCCAGCCATCAGCAGCCAGAGCAACAGGACAGCAACAGGGAAGACGCAGGTCTCGAACACAGATATATGACACAACTAAAACAACGAACAACCCACCACCAGTACGTCACTGCGGTTGAGGACGGGTCGTTGGAATATTGCATCAGACTGTATAAGCACACACGTGCAGGAGAACTCGAGTCTATTTCATATACGATGTTGATCTACAACTCAATCGGAGACGACGACGGGCTTAGATATTAGCAGCCAGACACGCGAGCTCAATGGGCAGTCGCTCCTTCGAGCCTGCGGGTTGTAGATGGAAGACCCATCATAAGCGGCGTGCTTGTCGAAAACGACCTGCTCCTCTGACGGAGGCTCCAGCGGCGTTGACGACGCCATAACGAGGAGATGGCACCGGCACGTTTTCTCCAATGTCAGCTTCAAAGGGATGGACACGCACTTTGAAGGTAGGAGAGGGTGGCTGTAGCTCGCCGCCAGCCCGTTGAGCAGCACATCACCTTTGCTCACGGTGGTGGTGTCGACGTAGGCTCGGGGGGAGCCTGCCAGCGTCAATACCCCTGGCGAGTCGACAATGAGCAGCACAGTGTGAATCGGCACGCTGCCGGTGTTCTGAATCAGCAATTCGGTACGTTTTGGTGCGACCTTCTGCTGAGTCCCCAAAGGCCACAGCCTCATGAGGTACGAAATGCGTGGCCGCTCCGAGGATATCGTTAGCGAAAGACGGTAATCCGGCAAGTATGAGCTCCACTGCTGCAGAACGAGAGGCTTCTGCAAAGGGCTGCCAGGGATTTTGTCCACGAAGGCCACTGCCTCCTCTGCGATAGCCGGAGGCACAGCGCCACCGAGGGCTCGTCGGCCTGCGCAGTCCCCCAACACACCCCAGTACCTCCACGCGTTCTCCTGAACGCCGGACGCGTCGAGAGCCGTAACGAGCAAGGAGGGCGGAGGCATCTCCGGACTATAGAACACGGGGTGACCCACTGGAGTCGAAGGTTCGTGTCGACGCAACGGACCGACTACAGTGAGCGGTACACGGCACGGGACAATATGGAAGAGCGTCCACATCAGACCCGTGAAGACAACCCGTCCACTCTGGTTGAACCGGGCGTAGAACCGGATCTTGCTGGTCGCATATGGAGCCAGTCGGCAATCGAAATTGAACACCTCAAGGGGAGCTGAGTTACAGGTAGCAGCGCATTCTCACGGTTGGTAGCTTTGGGGTTCGGAAACACCTCTTGGTGGCCTGACACGTGTATAAATACTCCGGAGAGGCGCATCTTGTTGCAGTCCAAGGGGATCCCCAACGGGTTGCACAGCAGGAGTTCCACGGCCGCAGCGCTCCCCACTCCGCCCGTTCGAGGTCCAATAACATGTAATCCATGAAACGAGGGAAAGTTGGCGAACAGTGGCGAGCCAGACGCAGCCTGTAGAGTGGGTCCTGTAACAACCTGAGGCAGCAACTCGGCCCAAGATCGCTCATGACGTCGTATTATATGCGATTGTATCGTCAACTCCATCTCTTCCGCGGCGCTCAAGTTCTGCCCAGTCACTGAGAAACTACGACGAATCAATCGCGTTACTGCGTCTGCATCGTGCGGAACATCAGTCGTCGTCGACGAAAAATGACCACGCTCGCTTTCTGGCGGCTCGTCGCCTTCTAGCAGCACCGAGGCGAATACCGAGGGATCATCCATCCGCCTAATCACAATGGGTACCGACAGTGGCACATGGGTCTGTGTTGCGTGCGAGACGTCGTCTCACTGTCAAGCCCAGTGTCTTGCAAACAAAGAGCAGCTCCTTCATGTGTATCTGGTCTCGGTTGTTAGGATCCTTGGACATGCCAAAGTGCGCTGAGGCGGCTGCCACGTTCAGCAGCTCTAGGAAGTGAGCCAGGCTAGCAGGGTTCAATTCTGACGCGAACGCCTGCCGTGCCATGGTGAATCGCAGATGACTCAGTATTGCCCTCCAGCAACCCGTAGTCTGCGTCATTCCCCGGGGGTCGTGGGCTGAAGCCACCAGCAGCGGAACGCGGCGCCGCCCGACCGAATCAGTGTACTTGCCAGTCATGAGTTCGACACATGCTTGGGCCACCAATGGCAGGGGAGCCGACGCAGATGAAAAGTAGGGCAGCACAAGGTTAAAGCATCGCAATGAAAGGTCCTTTAGACCGAGTTTGTTGTAGGTGTGACCGGCAAATATGAGGTAGAATAATGACTTCCTTCGCATTCGTCGGACGGCGGGAAGCACGGGCGGCATGTCGTGAGGTAGAGCCTGAATCCAGTGAACCACGGATGTGACTCGACCGACAATCTCCAAACTGAATGAAAGCCGTTCCAAGAGAGTGGCTGAGACGAGAGAGACGGCTTTCGCCACGAAATCCAATGCGTCCGTAAGGATCGCAATTCCCGAGACGAACAGCTGAGTAGACGGCTGCAAGGCTGATCCGTCCTGCTTCAGCACATCACCCGTGTTGCGTAGTAGGTTCACAAACACTATAAGCCGTCGGTGCGCTGCCTCGCTCCAGTTGAAAAAGGCGACTCTAAGTAGTTCAGCAGCCTCGTCTACCGCTGCCACGCAGGAGGCGAGTTCCCGCCGAACCGACAAACCGCCTTCGCTGGGAAGGGGCTGCTGGCCGCCAGCGTGGGAGCTCGGAAGGGCGTTAAGCGGTCTGAACTGAAACAGCGCCAGAGATGGCCGGTGGGTTACGAAACAGGTAAGAACATATGAGGCCAGCATGTGGGAGCGCAACGCCATCCGCGTTAAGAGCGACGACTTCTGAAGCTCCTTCACAAATGGAGTGTTCTCGAAGAGCGTCGTGGCGATAAGGGACGCAGACACGTTCTTCTTGGGCAGGCGGGAAATGAAGTAGGTTGACTGAGTGAGCAAGTCGGACACAGAGGGAACCGTGTGGTCCATGGCGAGGAGTGCGTCAGAGAACTCCTTGTGCGCTTGGTTGAACAGCTGCTCCAATTCACGACGTGACGACTCCCCCGCCATGAACAGACAAATTGCCGTTAGCTCAAACAGGAGCCCGGTTTGCGGCCCCGACTGCCGCTCCTCGTTGGCGGCGGCCTTGTAGACCTGGGCTGCTCGAGCCCAGTTGTCCTGCCAAACGAGCAAGTCACCCATGCTCACTGCTTGCTGGGCTTCCTGGCTTTCAGAGTAGGTGCGGTCGTGCGGCGGGCCCCAATTTGACACCAGACCCTTAAGCTGGGACCGGAAAGTCCTTTTATCCAAGGACACGGCGTCCAGTTGCTCCGTCCTCCTCACCAGGGTGGGTATCACCGTCCTTTTTAACAGCCGACGCACCAGGTGAAAGATGTCCCGCAACTCACCCCACCCCATGCGATCACAGAGAGGCGAGAGGTCCTGGACGTTGAGGGTAGGATACTCTAAGGGAGATGTGAAGGTCATTGGGTTCTTTGGGGAGGATTGGGACAGTTGGTGGAGTTTCGTTAGGCTAGGAGGCCTCACAGGGAAGCAGGAAAGGAAAAACGACTGAATGCATTCCAAGGCGTCTGAGTCGAGTGCTGCGTTCTTTGCCCCAATCTTGAGCAGATGGCACGCGGAGGGAGGTAATATCGACGAAAGAGTGTTGAAGGCCTCCGCGACTTCCTTCGCTGAGAGAACAGAGTTGACTTCGTCGTGCAACAATAAAAACGAGCGTCCAGGTGTGAGAGTCGACCCTGTGAGTGCTGGCGGCAGCCCCGCCATAAGACTCTCGAAACATTTTTCGGGGTGCCCCTCGTTCTGCAATGCCCAAAACTCGTCCGTTGTGGATACAAACACCACCGCTACCGGCGCCTTCAGTCCGAGCTCCACCGTAGAGTGCAGCCGCTCAAACAGAAGCGGGAACCAGGGCTCCTCAGGCAAGTCCTGCGAGTGACGCGAGTCGTTTAGCAGCCCAGGAGACATGTCAACACTATGGGTCTGTACGGCGATGCCTTGCGGACTGGCCACAAAGCCTGGGATACCGCTCCGCAACGGAGACCGTTGGAATGTCAGCGTTCCTCTAGCTGCAGCCTGGATAACATCCTCGCCCTCAACTCACTCCTGGCATGCTCTCAGTGGTGCTCGTCTGCTTGATACCTACCCCCTGAACGGATGTGAACGGGAGAAGGCCCATGCACGCTGGTGGTTTGCCTTTGCAAATGGAGCTCCGAGTTGCAGACACTCGGGAGTGGAGATGGTGCATCACGTGGAGAGCGTCTCCGTCCTTCAGAAGGTTGTTGGTGGTTTGGTACTCCGCCAGATCCACGAATTTCACTGAATGCAATTTGAGGCTATGCTTCTTGTAATGCCCGTCGGGTTCCTTGCCGACATCGAACTGGTAGAGCGCTTTATAGCACCGCGCTGCTTTTTCTAAGCTAGGATCGAACGTGTGCCGCATCCGTAACTGTATAGGCAACGTATAGCCTTCCTCCTCGTCATCGCCGTTGACTATTCGCGATGAAAGCCCGAACGGCCTGAACAAGTCTGCTGGAGACATCCCCGTGGCCTGTTGGAGAGTGTCAGAGGCGTTTTGGGTCGCCGATACCAGCACGCACGGAGCGTAAAGGAACCGTATAAAGTCCTCCACGTCTGCCTTCGACTCCAAAAGCCTAGCTGGCCCAAGCATGACTCAAGTATTAGACTATTAAGTTCACTGGTCCCAACCATACTCGACTTGCCTCCAGTCTCGTTCCAGTCCGGCACCGTCCACTCCTGCCTCGCCGAAAAGAAAGCGAGACATCTCGTCGACGACGCCAGACGGAGGCAGAGGCCGCATGTCGGTGATAACGAGGTCGATCATGCCTGGTGGAATGTTGCGCGCCAACGACGCGTCCAGTGAGGTTTGCCACACGGGACGCTCGTCTGGGGCCAGGGTCTCTATCACTTCTTGGTTCCTCTCACGAATGCCGAACGGCTCGCTGTGCCAAATTGTGAGGCCTTTTTCGTAGAAAGCGTCGTTAGCTTGTAGTTGCACTCTAAAGAACTTGTAGGAAGGCGATGCAACGTACACTGGGATCATGGCGACGTTAGCTCCTTGACAGAGGTTCTTAGCGCCGAGGCGGTTGATGACTCCGCCTTCCCATGTTACCACTTCAGCTCCAATAAGCACCGCGTCAGCAAGCTCTAACACTGACGCTACTTGGGTGTCAGCCACCACACGGACGTCAAGAGAGGCCGTGGACATCACCGATATCGTTTCCTTGAGGCTCGAGATCTCCGAGCTTGTCATCTCCAAAGTAGACACAAATAGAGTCCACTTCCCGTTATCGGTTACGGAGCACGCCTGTGCAACTTTGCCAACGGAGTCCGACCATGCATGTGTGACGAACGCGCGCTTCCGACACTGCGGTGCCACGAACAGAGCAGCTTGGTGAGCCACCTTGACCTTGGCATAATAAATCGAGTTGCAGAAAGGCTCGGCTAGCGACACCACGGTCCACTTAAAATCGGCAAAGAAGTCGTTCTCCGACTTGACAAAGCTGCTATAAAGTTTCAACACGTGCTCAACGTAGATGTCCAGCACCGCGAAGCAAGGCAAGGCTGTGAGCACCTTGCAGTTCACGAACTTGCGGTCGGCGTCGAACGCTGTCGGATCGAGCAGATGCCGCTTGAGCGTTTTGACCGCGCAGCTCAGCGCGTACATAACATACTGCGCCGTACGCTGTGTATCTACAATCTTCACCGAGCCCCAACACTGTGTGTAAGCAGGACAGTGCTCACAGTGCACGTTGGAGCAGTTACCGTCGAAACAAAGCGGACAAACCGGATCCACATTCACAGAGCAGACAGGTGACGAGCACAGACAGGCCACGCAGTCACAGAGGTGACAGTCGTAGCATTCGGCGTCCGTAGGGTACTCTGCCGTCCGCACACTGACGGAGGTGCCGACCGAAACGGACCGTCGTCTGCGACTCGCTGTCCTAATATCCATGGAGCTGCGTCTTGTGTCCGATGCAGCAGGCATGTCCTCTGCAATGGGATTTAGCTTCCTAATAACCTCCGCAACAGCGACGATGGCAGCCACGTGGAGCTCGGTGCAGCGCCCTGACGACAGTAGTTGCCTGAAAAACCGGATGACGTCTCCGATCTGGTTCACACCGAAGGGTGCACGACTCATTTGGTGGAATTCAATAGTTTGTCTCCGCTCGTCCACTTGACTGGCTCTTTCCGAACGTGGAGAAGGCGCCCTCGAATCGACTGTCCCTCCAGAAATAACGCGCCGGCAGCGGCATCATCGGATGTGTCGAATACCACCAGAGAAGAGCCGCACTCACACAGCGTCTCCGCCATAGTCGAGCGATCCACTTCCCCATTCTTCTGCAGTATTCGGAAAGCCACGACGCCCTTTACTGACACCATGAAGTCCGCGAGGTCGCCTCTGGTCAGACTCCACGGAAGGTTGCTCAGGGTGAGCTCCGTGGAATCGTCGCACAGCAGCCGCCGGTCGTCGCCTGTTTCTGCCGCTCTTTTAACGCGAGCGAGGTCGGCTCGCAGCCGCCGATTTTCGTCTCGATGGTATCTCTCGGCCTCCCTGGAGTCGAGCTTCACAAGATACTCCCGGGCGCTCCGCCCCAGACGTAAGACCTGCTGGTCCTTAATCGCGGTTGGAACGAAAGGCGTCACTGCACGACCGTCGAGAGAAGTGCCGTTGGCGCTGCCAAGGTCAATTACTACCACCGAACCTTTGGTGGAGAACACAATACAGTGTTGCCTGCTGACTGACGGGTGCTGCGCCCGCAGCTGGGACTCGTCAGCCTTGCCAATGGTCACGTACCCATTGGGTTCGAAATCCAATGCGAGTGAGCTAATTGGAACTCCTTCCTTGGATACCGACAACTCCACGCGAGGCCTGCCAGCTGAGACGGTCTCAAGTCCCAGAACGGCAGTCAAGTAGGCCAGCGTGTCTCGTTCATCCTTGATGTCTGTCCGAATTTGGGCAAGAGCTTGCAAATACGCGTTGTCGAGGTCAAAGTTGATCTCCAACGAAGCGAAGACGGGAATGGCAAAGCTTCCTCTCCAGCTAAACGGACGACTGCCTGTCGCAGCCAGCTTCTGTCGCAAGTCTTTGTTTTGAAAATAGAGCTGCCGAAGTATTTTTAGCACAGCTCCTTCAGTCTGCTCGTGGACGAAAACGTCAGCAAAGGAGTCTACCGGCTGTCCTTTCCATACAAAACCCGCTGAAAAGTTCGGATGCATAAAGGCGTACTTGCCTGTGTGAATTCTGATTGTGTCCCACCTTGAAATCTATCAAGAGAAAAGAACTCCATCCAATCACCGATTTTGCAATGCCTGTGCTGTGGTTTAAATACGCCTCCAGCCTTATTTTTCGCCGGACTATGACAGCTTACGCTGAAGCTGTCGTATGGCAGCCCGCTACTGTGGCCTTCTACGTGTTGTTCGCCTCAGCACTGTTCCTTATGGGGATTCAGGCGGCTACGATGGCCTGCTTCTCAAGTCCAGAATACGCTCACGCCGCGTTAAGCCTTCTCTGTCCAGCGTCGTCGTTGGTTCTGACTGTTTCACCCGTAGTCCGGATCGGCAAAATATGCCGCGCCGCACATCCGAATGCAGATGAACTCTCACCCACGCTGTACTTCTTCTTCTGGTTGCAGAACTTCGCTGGGTTTCTGTATGGGACCCGCGTGCATGAATGGGCCATACAGGTTGCCTCAGGGTTTGCCATGACCGCGCAGATTGTCTGGATGCTGGTGTGGATGGGCCTCACGTGGAACCGGAGTCAGGACCGCCTCCTTTTCTTGGCAACCTTGGCCCTCTTGCACGTGGGCGTTCTGTTCGTGTTCGAGATGATGCCGCTATCTGTGCATGGCGCGGTGTACGCACTTCTTTGTCTACTACCTAACCTGGACAACGCATACAGAATCTTTAAGGGCGGGACTCCAGTGGAAATTCCAGTACTCGTGGCGCTACTGATTTGTGGCGGTCTGTGGACGCTGTTAGGTGACCTCATCGACAACCCCGCGGTGTACTGGCCTTCACTCCTCGCCTTCACTTTGAACAGCGGTTGTGTGGGCTTTGTGTGGAACATGCGCAAAGACGCAGGTGAACATGACAATATTGAGCTGGTGAATCTTACACATCCCAAGTCCGAAGAGTTGTAATACATAAAAGGTGGGTTGAATCCCCCATAAAATTCCCAGTATATCAATGTCGTCGCTCCTATGAACCCTCCCCAGAGTTGTAATACATAAAAGGTGGGTTGACCCCATAAAATTCCCAGTATATCAATGTCGTCGCTCCTACGAACCCTCCCCAGAGCTATTCAGAATGTGCAGAGCAGCGTGCGCGTCGAATGCTTCGAAGGGCGAGACCTCTTCAGTGCACCGGCGGCACCGTTCAACTGGAACTCCAACGGGTCGCGGCTGACCAACCAAATCCGCAAAATCGTGAACCCTCTAGTTACTCCTAGCGGAGAAAAAGAGAAGGTGATCGTTGTGGGCACTGGGTGGGCATCCGTACGGTTTCTGAAGAACATCGACGTGTCAAAGTATGACGTCACTGTGGTTTCTCCGCGACCTTATTTCACTTGCAACCCTTTGCTACCCAGCGTTGCTGGAGGCGCCCTGGGAGGTAACTCGGTGAAAGAGCCAATCGACACATTCCTTACCCGGTTTGGAAAGAAGCAGATGAACTACAGGAAAGCTTTGGTTGCAGATGTCGATGTTGTGGGCAAGCGTGTTCACTGCAAAGGCCCTGGCGGCGAGGAGTTTGATTTGCCCTACGACCGCCTGGTGTATGCTGTGGGCTCTGGCGTTAACACCTTTGGAATTCCTGGGGTAGCTGAACACGCCTACTTCCTCAAGGAGTTGGACGATGCAATTAAAATCCAGAAGCGAGTTGCTGGACAGATTTCGCTTGCCTCTCTTCCAGGCCAAAGCGATGAGACCATCAAAAGACTTCTGCACTTCGTAATCGTGGGCGGAGGGCCAACCGGAGTTGAGGCCGCCGCGGAGATTCACGATCTTGTCAAGAGTGTGTGCAAGGATGAGTTGGAACGCCTTAGGAAGTTTGCCAAGGTGACTGTGATCGAGATGGCACCGACTCTACTGCCCACGTTCCCTGAAGGGAAGGAGTTCACTGTTGACCACTTCAAGAAGATCGGTATCAACCTCCAGTTGAACAGCGTTGTGTCTAAGGTCACCGACAGCACTGTGAACCTCAAGTGCAAGGGTGTGCCCTCTGAAGTCGAGTACGGCACGCTTATCTGGGCATCTGGCGTCGGCCAAGTACCTCTTTCGAAGAAGCTCATGTCGAGCATACCGGCGCAGCATAACGTGCGACCTCCTGTGCTTCACGTGGACCAAAGTCTTCAGCTTCGGGGAGCGCCTGGAGTATTCGCACTTGGGGACTGCGCGTTCGTTGAGCCGCAAAAGATGTCTGACTTCGCTGGAGACCTCTATGATCAGGCGAATAAATGCTCAACGGGAGCCGGGACCGCTTGGCTCCAATCCCAGCAGGATAGCATGAGTTCTTGGCGATTCCCGCAGCTTGCTGAGTCTTGCTGCCACTTGAATGACGAGCAATCCCAGAATCATATGACCCTGGAGGCGTTCACTGGCCTTCTCAAGCGCATCGACAGCAAGTACAGACCGCCAATTCCCACTGCGCAAAATGCTAATCAAGCGGGACGCTTCCTGTCGCACGCCTTCAACAAAGCAGGCGCCGATCTTCCTGTCTTCGTGCCAGCGTTCCGTGGACAGATGGCGTATATCGGCGAGAAGAGCTCTATCATCCACACGCCCTCCTTGAAGCTCTTTGGAGGCGCGTCCTCGTCCCTTCTGTGGCGCACATTCTACTGGCAGACCAGCCACTCGCTGCGCACGCGAATTCGGCAAGTTGTGGACTACCTCGGCGGCAGTCCTTCGCTTTACCACCATGAGTGTGAGACCCAAACCTGTTCATGAATCGTGTAATGTGAGTAACGTGACCATGGTGGGCACTGACAATTTTGGCTATTCTGTATGTCAGTTGAGGAGGAGATACTCGAACTCGCCCCCGTTGTGATTGAAGTGGGCCACGGCTTCTTCAAGATAGGCCTAGGAGGGCAGACGGAACCCACCCGAATTGTGGACGTTTTGGATGTTGAGTGGACGGAGCCGACTGAACACGTGGACATTGGGAAGTCCTGCCCTCGGTGGATGACGGAGCTGGAGAGTCTGCTTCGAGCTCAGCTGGTTAGGGCCGTGCTCTCCAAACTCGCAGGCAGGCTGGTCGTGCTGGTCGAAGACGTGATGTGTCCCACCGCCCTTCGGCAAGCGCTGCTCAACGTTCTCTTCTCGGAGCAGTACGCGGTGGGGTCCGTGTATTTCCTGCCGAAACAACTCGCCAGTCTGTACTGGTCCACACTAAGCACTGGACTGGTCGTGAAGGTAGGTCACGGTGGAAGCTCAGTCCTGCCTGTGATTTCCGGTTCCCCGGTGTTCTCCGCGTTGCGAACATCCACATTCGGTGGCAAGACTCTTACATCGCTTCTACGGCACCGAATGGTCCAGGCTGACGCGACGAGGTTTGAGAATTTCTCGTCGTTCGACTGGGAGGACTTTAAAGTTAGAAGCACCTACTGCTCCTTCGACTTGCCGTCAGGCGCCTCTCTTCGGACGGACCAGGCGTATCAACACGAAGACGGGACGGAGGTGCCAGCTGCCTGGCGCACAGAGGGAACTGACGCACTCTTCACCCTAGAGCAGGAGCGGAGCCCGGAGCTAGTGGCTGCTCTGGAAGCGCTGCGGGCAGACGCTCCCTCACTGATGGACCTGATTCTCGACTGCCTGCTCGCGTGCTCCGCTGATGCCCGAATCCGTGCTGTCGAAAATGTCGTTCTGTGCGGTGGGACCACCGACATGAATGGGTTTCGAAGACGACTCGCTGTCGAACTTAAGTGAGCTTGGAGCACCCCAAACACAGCACACTTATGTCCGCGTCGCCCTTGAGCCACATCAAGCCTCGCGTCAAGCTCGCAAACGGACCCATCAGCGGACTTCTGTCGGCCTGGTGTGGCGGCTCTGTCGTCTCGACTCTGGGGACAAACACCAGCACGTACAGTCGGGAGGACTGGGTCGCGGGGCGCCCTCCCCGTGACTGGACGTTCGATACGGCCCACGTCGAGGGTCTGGAGGGTCATCCTCCCTCCAGACTCGAGCTCTCTTCTCGGATGGACACGGAGTTGGTTTCGCACCTCTTGAAGCCTGAGATGTGTGACACGTGATATGCGTCAACCGTCTCTATTCTGTATTTCATGTGGGCATCCCTGATCCTGGCGGTGCAACCGCTCCTGGGCTTGGTGACGGTTCCTTTGACACGGCATATAATCTCGACGGGCTTCATGCGACCGAGTATGACGCTTGCAGGGCACCCGTCACAGGAGGGGATGCACGATACCCAGATCACGGACTTCCACAACGTGATATATTACGGAGAGATCTCGATGGGCCAGGACACGAACAGGCAGACCTTTACGGTCGTGTATGACACGGGGAGTGCGGACCTCTGGGTGCCCAGTGCGCGGTGTTATCGAATCGCGTGCTTAATGTAAGCCAAGACTTTCCCAGTCACGCAGTCACAACAGATATCACCAGACAGAAACCTTCACCGGGTCTGCCGAGAGCGTCGAGATTGCATACGTGAGCGGCTCCGTGCTAGGCCGGCTAGGCGCCGAGTATGTTAGCATTGGTGACCTGAGCTTCGGAAAGATCCCCTTTATCGAGTGGGACCCAGGCGAGGTCCTTATTCAGAGTGGGCCAGGCCACCATGTCGTTCACAAGGGCCTGGCTGATGGCTCCGTTTGATGGGATTCTGGGTTTGGGCCGTGGGGACTTGAGCCGTACCGCCGCTCCCCTCGACGGAATGGTCAAGCAGGGCGCCAAGCCTGTCATTCAGTTCACTCTCGGGATGAACGATAAAGAAGAGACCACGGTTACGTTCGGAGGGTACACGGACGACCACGCCTCCCCTGTGATTTGGTGTGACTCAACTGGAAATGGGTTCTGGCACATTGGCGTCGACTCCGTCCAAATCGCAGACCTAGACATCTCCACGGGCTCGCCGATGCCTGCCATCGTGGACACAGGCTCCACACTCAGCTACCTGCCACCTGTATTTTTCGATGCGCTGGTCAGACGCCTGGGTGCGGACATGATCAGCCCGTTTGGAGGATACATAGTGCCTAAGGAAATGATGGAAACGGCTCCCGAAGTGGTCTTCTTCCTCCCCGAAGGCCGTCTGAGACTCTCGGGCAAGGACTACCTGTCCGCCAGCCCCGTGTCGGAATTCTACGAACTGCTGTTTATGAACTCGGGGTGGAAAGATGAGGCTAGTCGTCTGGCCAGGCCATTCCTCTTAGGCGACAACCTTCTCCGCAAGTACTGCAGCGTTTATGACGCCGAGCGCTCGCGAGTGGGCTTCGCGTTGAGCAACAACTACGTGAACGAAGAGGGCTACGACGAGCTCGACAGCACTACCTACCAAAAGACAGTTACGACCAGCACGTTGCGCTCATTGACCGAGAGAACGTCGGTTGAGATTAAATTTGAATGACAACATTACGAGATAGAGCCAGAGGGTTGCTTCTGAGCGGGGAGCGGGCGGTCAACGGCCGGCGCCGCGTGAGAAAGGCCTTCCTGAACAGCGCATCGTCGGCGGTGCTCTCGCTGGAGGATCCCAAAGAGCTCCACGAGGGGAATCTAGGAGTGTCATTCGAGGCGAGTGACACAGGGGTTAAGGGGACTCTCATTTGCGGCTCTGAAGCTTGGTGATTGGTATGGCTCCATGCCACCTGATCTGCCTCGCGGACGATATCCTCAATGGCGCTCTCCCCTCCAAGGAGAGAGGGGAATCTAGGAGAGCTATTGGAGCCGAGTGACACAGGGGTTAAGGGGACTCTCATTTGCGGCTCAGCGGCTTGGTGATTGGTATGGCTCCATGCCACCTGATCTGCCTCGCGGACGATATCCTCAATGGCGCTCTCCCCCCCAAGGAGAGAGGGGAATCTAGGAGAGCTATTGGAGCCGAGTGACACAGGGGTTAAGGGGACTCTCAGTTGCGGCTCTGAAGCTTGGTGATTGGTATGGCTCCATGCCACCTGATCTGCCTCGTGGGCGATATCCTCAATGGCGCTCTCCCCGAGGATTCCACTGTCCATACCCGCAGAGCTGGACTGAGACCTAACTCGTCTCTGAAAACAATATGTCGACTCCTTGTCGTCGGTGGGGAGCGCGTTCACGATGGTTTTCTCGTCGACTGTTTCCTGGCATCGAATATATCGGTCGCCTCGAGCAGCGAAACCGAATGGAAATGACTTAACTAGTTGGGTGAAACTGCC
This sequence comes from Porospora cf. gigantea B, assembly GCF_019968985.1. Lineage (NCBI taxonomy): Eukaryota > Apicomplexa > Conoidasida > Eugregarinorida > Porosporidae > Porospora > Porospora cf. gigantea B. Next base: position 18,918 of record NW_027178987.1, on the reverse strand, counting down.
GCAGGCTGGGTCCGACTTCTCAGCCAGATTGGTAAAACGTAATTCTGGCTTCAGGTTGGACTCAAACCTTTCCCGCTTGTGCTGCTGCACAGAATTCGACTGGTGGTAGAACGTAGTCCATAGCAGTCTGGCGGAGGCTACTAGTACATGGGACCACTGCCGTCCACTGCGGACATCTATGGACGAGTCAGAAGTCCCTGTCGACAGACAGAGGCAGAGGCGACCTCTCTGGGACAATCTCCACTGTTGGGGTACCTCTGTAGACATGGTCAACAGTGTGGTCACGGTTGGAGTGAGAGCGGCACAGAATGCGTCTGTGGATGACCTGGCCACAGCCAGAGACCCTCGAATGAGAACGCCGTCAGCACACAGTTGGCCCAAGTACATGTTTAGGACGCGGCGCCACATAAGACCGACCGGCATGGGCTCGGTCCCGGGCTGATACCCCGCCAGGAACTCGCTGGGCAGTCTGCTGTAGAGCTTGCTGGACGCACTGCGGGACAAGGCAAACCGAACGGCACCCTGCATTATACGGCGAAGGTCCGCGATGAGGCACGACGATGTTTGGTGGACCTGGCAGAAAGCAGAGCACAGCTGAGCCAGGGTGGAAATTCCAGGGTTGGCCGTGAGGACGGCTGCGAGCCGTGCTGAGTGCGCGGCCGCAGATTGCGGTGCCCTGCGAGCGAACATCCTGTCGATGTCGACGGATTCATGGAGATTGATGGGTGCATCTAAGTGAAGCAGCGAGGTTGGGACACGCACGTGCATCTCCTGTATCTCTCTGACGGCTCTATCGCTCAGCAGTGAGGCACAGGAGACCGGCACCAGAGAGCAAGGCCCCTCAGGACCAGTTGTAGTGAACCTGCACCTCCAACCCAGTTGGATGCAATATGCAGTGTACTCGGTCTCGGGACCTAGGCCGTCGACGATGACCGCCTTTGGCACACAAGCTCTGAGACGAGCTCGGTGCCTGGACTGATGGCCTGTTGACAGCAGCTGCACCTCCACATGGCAATCTCGGTCGGTCTCGAGCAGAATGCGTGCCGAGCGGGCCGTGACTGCGCCCAGAACAGGCCCTACAAGTAGCCTAGCCGACATTACTAACGCCAAAAGGGGGGATTCCACAAGGAGCCAGTAGGTAGTGTGAGCGATTGGAGTCGTATGGTGTGTATGGGTGTGTTGTGGACGTGTGCAGTGCCGAACAACAGTCGGTCAGGGGTGAGGTCGAATTAGTGATTTCGTGAAAGGTATGGACAAGTACCACGAGAAGACCGTCAAAGCGAACTTGGCCAGAGGCAAGCGAGGTGGTCTCGGCGAGGTAAAGGGATCCAAGAAGATATACACTGAACAGAGTCGTAAGGGCATGCCGAACAATGCTCTGTACTGGAACTTCGTGAAGGGCCCAGTCATTGATGATGAGGGCAGCACGGAGGTCACCGTGGAGTACGCCGAGGAGTCAAGCCGCAAGAGGCAGAGGCCCGAGGCGGAGCAGCCGCCACGAAAAGAAAAACGGAACAAGGTCCGATCAGGTGAAGTACTGGAGGTGGTCTTGAAGGGTCCTGGAGGGTTCGGCGAAGTTTTTGAGGCTGCTACTGGCCATTCGTCGGGAGTTTTTGTGAAGGTTGAAGGTCGATCGCGTGCGTTCGACGGAAAGGCCGTTGTTCTTAACGGGTGCAGCCACGGGTCTAGTCTGTGCCTTGTAATTCGCGACGTCGACAAGCGCATCAGAACCCTTAAGGTCAAGCCTATAGAGTGGCAGTTGCACCGCAAGGACGAGATAGTATGCCATTTCGTGGGTCAATAGAGAGAAACTTTGAGACAATATCTGCAATAGGTAGATGGTGGTGCTGACGTATGCCTTGTCGGCAGCCTCGTTGAATTGCCTCATACTTCTTCTTTGCGTTCCCGCATTCATCAGTCTAAGCTCTACTCTAAAGTCGATACTGTGTGAGGTCTGCTTTCATAACGGATTCAGACCAGCTATTGTCGCTGCAGACCTCTAGACGTCTTTTCGTCCCGCGACTTGCGCCGTTTTCGGAGTTTCTGCAGGTTTTGGTACCTTATCACCAGATGGAGTTTCTCAAATTGAAGCAGCCGGCGCCCAAGCGGCCGTTGAAACTGCTAGACTGCCCCAGCGCATGCCTCATGACCCCGCTTGGCCCGAGTAACGATCACACCCTCTCGTGAGATGGTTCTCGACTCGATACAGGCTTGTGTGCTCTGGCTCGGGGAGCCTGGTTGTGTATGGCGCGGTTCCCCATCGTGAGGTTCGCCGGTGGTGCTTCTCAGTACCCGCCGTCCCTGAGTGTTTAGATAGCAACTGGAACGATATGCCTGCGGAGACAACAGTGGAGATGATGCCAATGACGGCTCCCGAGCCTCTCTGGGAGACGCGCCTGGCGGAAGGAGAGAACACCGTGCAGCTGAAGGAGGTGGTGCGTGCGCTGCCGCCCTCTTCTCCCGACACCTACAGTTTCGTCGCGGTCGTCGTGCCGGACGAGTTGGGAATGCAAATGGTGGTGTGCTTCAACGCGGATGCAGAAGCGACAAAGTGAGGGCTGGGAGCGTAATTTATAGGTTCAATATCTGCGACGTGTTCTACACAGACGAGGGAAGCAGGACGGGCTACGTGGGTACCGAAAACGTGGAACATTCAGAAACTGCTGCCTTTTTTTGGTTTTGAGGAAGGGGACTGCTTAATCTGCATGGCCTCACCCAGAGATACCATCATACTACCCTGCCGCCACTGCAGCATGTGCAGTAGCTGCGTACTACAGCTCCATCAGCACAACTGCCCCATCTGTCGTGCGCAGATTTATGCATTCGTTCACTGGGAGGCTTAGTCCACGAACAGTTTCCGATTAAACCAGAGCACCGCCTCTCCTGACAGCTTTGGTGTTGCCGGTCGAGCTGGCGTCACGAAGGTCGGTGCTGCAGCTGCCGATCGAGTTAGCGTCTCCAAACGAAGCCGCAGGTCGTGGTGTACTCGAGAGAGCTCGTCCTGAAGAGGTTCATGCGGTGCCATCTCAGCCATGACGCGCTGTAAACCGTTACAGCAGCGCTCCAACTGCGCCTTGCTGGGCCTGCTCAAAGCCTTGACGTCGAGTATGATATCGGCTGCCCGAGTGTACACGGAAGGCCCCTCAGGTTTTTTGGGCTCGCTCTGATAGGGTCGGGCCACTCGGCTCAGCGGCCCCTGCATGGTTAATATGTGCTTATCGTTGACACTGAACTTTGATCACCCATCATACAGACACATTGTCAGCTGACATATCACCGGCAGAATTGCTGGCAGACACATTGCCGAAGTCGTCTGAGTCTTCGTCTGCCCGACCCATGAAGCGGCCTGCAGGATTCTCTCGGATGAATGTGGTTATGTCCTCGACATCGTCGTGGAAAATGACAGCATCCGAGTAGTCGCTGGAACCGCTCAGTTGCTGGTTCAGAGGGAGGCTGTCCATGGGAAACATGCACTCGGGTTGGCGGGTTGCCGTATCACTCACCTCCTCGTAGACCTCGTGCTTCCAGGTGTTCTCGAGTTGCTCGTCATAGGTGGTGTTCCAGACGGCAATGGGGCTGGGATCGTCGTAGGTGTTCCAGGCGGCTCTGGGGCTGGGCTCGTCAAATAGCGGTTCCCTCGGCGAGTCTGATCCATCAGCAGGTGGGTATTCCATAGAATCCATAGGGACGAACTCAGACGCTGCCAGGAATTTTGCCATTGGAGGGAGTCCGTCAACGAACTGCTCCCCCAAGGCTGCGAAGGTGCTGGAACCCGTTTGCTGAACGTGGAACGTAAGCGGGGTCTCGACTCGATCTTTTCGATCTTCCGAGGACCGTCTCTCCCCATTTTCCTGTGAGGAAAACTCGGACTGATCCTCAGGACGCACAGGGTCCAGCGGGAACACGATGTCCATCTCGTCGACTGCGTCGCTGGAGACGTCCTTAACCAGCGCGCTGCCCGCTACTGGTGCTGAGGCCGTCACAAAGTCGTGGCTGGTTTCGGCCGCTGGCTCACTGAATAGACGGGTGGGCCGAGTGGCACCCAGGTGCGGCGAAATGAACAGCTGTGCAGTGGCAGGTACTGACTCGTTTCTCTTCGGGAGGTCCGTGTCCGCTGCTTGATGGCAAAGGCCACCTAGGACACCGAGCGGGCCGAAATCTGGTGTGTCCGATGGTGACACTAGCGCAGGCCGAGAGTGCATAGGTGATGGGCACCAGAGCTCCTGCGCCAACATCTCGCTGGGTCCGACAGACGTGTCGTATTGGTGGCTATCAGCGGAATGCGTCTCCCTATGGATAGAATTGGACATCTGCAGGCAATGAAATTCCACCGGCGGCTGCAGCTCCAGATGCTCGAAGGGGTGCTCCGCGTCATCGGCGTCCAGCCCGTGCTGGTAGGTCTCAGCGGACGCCTCGTACTGGTAGGGCTCAGTGGACGCCTCGTACTGGTAGGTCTCAGCGGACGCCTCGTACTGGTAGGGCTCAGTGGACGGCTCGTACTGGCAGGCCTGCGCTGACGGCTCGTACTGGTAGGTCTCAGCGGACGGCTGGTACTGGTAGGTCTCAGCGGACGGCTGGTACTGGTAGGCCTGCGCTGACGACTCGTACTGGTAGGGCTCAGTGGACGGCTCGTACTGGTAGGGATGCGCTGACGATTCGTACTGGAAGGTCTCTGCCACCTCTACATGCGTCACAGGAACCCGCCTATCCGTAGGCATCTCCATCGATACAGATGAGGACATCCGTGGCTGTCGAAGTGGTTCCATATGCTCCACGAATTCTTCCTGACCACCGGGAGCCAAGACAAAGGTTGGTCCCGAGCGCCCTTCTGGGGAGAGGTAATCTCCAGTTGAGGGAGTCAGCAAGGTGGTGGGGAGGCCAGCCTCACGAATGAGGGGTGACGGCTTGGGAAATGCGCTGGCAGTAATCTGCGACTGCGCTGGGAAACAGGAGGGCTCCACCTGCACAGCCTCTTGTGGTTCGGCTCTCAAATAAGACTGCACAAAGTCGTTCGACTCAGTAGCAGATGAATTCGGATCAGGTCTTGGATTTGCCTTAGGCGGGAAATCAACCATACCATTACGCAGTAGGGAGTTCCCAGATCTCGGCATCGTCGCGGAATTCAAACTCTGGCGGTCCGCGGTCCATGAAGCGTTGGAGGGAATATTATACCTCGTACTGCTCCAAGCTCCATCCAACGGTACCTGTGTGGATGTGTACAATGGCTGAGACTGATCACCATCCAAGGGCACCTGTGTGGAGGTGTACGATGGCTGAGCCCGGCTACCATCCAAGGGCACCTGTGTGGAGGTGTACGATGGTTGGATCCTGGACGTTTGCGGAGCATACCATTTGGGACTTGTGGTCACCGGTGGCCTCTGCGAGGAAGAGTGAGGTCTCGGCTCTGAAAGTCGAGGGGCAGGGAAGAGCAGTGGTCTCGGCGCAGACGCCACAGGCCGTACGAAGGCTCCCTCAGAGGTAGGTCTGTGAAGGGGGGCGGGGACGTGTGTTGGCAGTCTGGACGCTCCGGTGAACTGGGATGGCAGCATTGATGCACTCAGTTTGGCCACATGTGTCTGCCGGGGCGCTCCTGCAGGCAACATCGAGCCCAGATTTGAACCTGGAGAGGCGGACCCCACGAAGCCGAAGCTGCCAACGGCTCTCCTAGGCGCCCTGGGTGCCGAAGCCGGAAAGTCGACCCCAACAGGACGCAGTCGAGCACCGGGTTGAGGCAGGTGAGGCCGAGCAACCGCCTTTTGCGTCCGGGGGTCCAGAGGACGCTCGGATAGAACGCTGGGCGTCCAAGGCCTGATCGACACAGGACGCGATACGGAGTGTGCAGGACTGCGGGTAGGCATCGTATAAGGCGGAAACCGCGGGTGGTTGGTCGACGTGATGGTGGTAGCAGGCGCTGACGGCCACGAAGCAGGTGGGAGTGGCGGGCGGGATGAGACAAGCGCACCTCGGAGCGCTCCCGTAGTGGCGGTTATTGGGTACTGTGTGAATAACGTAGCCGTCGCACCTACATCACCGTCCAAAGGAGCCTTGGGCAGATGATCAAAAGGGTTGAATGCCGCATAGCGTTCCTTCGACGATGACCGATCTCTATCGGCGTCCAGACACCCGATTCTGTAACGCAGACCGCCCAATTCTCACCTATCACGAGGCATGACTACTAATTACGCCCTTTTTCGGAGATTTCAATGCGTTTTGCGTATGCATGCCAAATTACCTTTCTCAAATTTCATCAAAAAGACGTTTCGAAATCGTATCATTTTATTTACTCTTCTCCGTTCTTAGAGTTCATGCCGAAGTGCATAGTGCGCGCAAGAACGTCCTCCTGTTGCTCACGGGTAAGCTTGACGAAGTGGACAGCGTACCCGGAGACACGGATGGTCAGCTGAGGGTACTTCTCAGGGTGCACCTGCGCGTCGAGCAACATGTCGCGGTTAAGGACGTTCACGTTGAGGTGGTGAGCGTTCTTGCCGAAGTAACCGTCAATAAGAGTGCTGAGATTGGTCTTTCGAGAGCCGGTATGCTCGCGGCGCCCAAGAAGAGTGGGCACCATGGAAAAGGTGTTGGAGATGCCATCCAAACAAGCATTGTAGGGCAGCTTAGCAACAGTAGAAAGTGAGGCCAGTGCTCCAGTGCAGTCTCGGCCGTGCAGCGGGTTGGCACCAGGTCCGAAGGGAGCGCCCATTTTGCGGCCACAGGGAGTGGAGCCGGTGGCTTTGCCGTAGACCACGTTGGACGTGATGGTCAGCACGGAGAGCGTGTGCTGAGCGTTCCTGTAAGTGGGTGTCTTGCTCAGCTCAGAGTGGAAGGACTTCAACCCCCAAACAGCGAAGTCGTCGACGCGGTCGTCGTCGTTTCCGTACATGGGGAACTCTCCATTGATCTGGAAGTCCGTGGTAATGCCCTGCTCGTTACGGACAGGGGTGACCTCCGCGTACTTAATGGCTGACATGGAATCAGCCAACACAGAGATGCCCGCGACGCCAAAAGCCATAAGACGGTGCACATTGGTGTCGTGAAGAGCAAGCTCCAGGGCCTCGTAGTTGTAAAGGTCGTGGGAGTAGTGAATCACGTTCATTGTGTTCACGTACAGCTCGGCCAACCACTCTTGGGCCTTAACGTAGCGACCGAAGATCTCCTCGAAAACCAGCGGCTCCTGCACAGCAGGGAGCTCGGCCAAGAACGGAATGACCAGTTTGCCAGTGATCTCATCCCTTCCGCCGTTCAGGACATAGAGCAAGAGCTTAGGAAGGTTGCACCTGGCACCGAAGTACTGCATGTGCTTGCCGATCTGCATGGCGGAGACGCAGCAGGCGATGCCGTAGTCCGACCCGAAACGAGGACGCATAAGGTCGTCGTTCTCGTACTGAATGGAACTGGTGTCGATGGAGATCTGGGAGGCGAACTCCTTGAAAGCCTTTGGCATGCAGTTAGCCCAGAGGACAGTGAGGTTAGGCTCGGGGGAGCAGCCAAGGTTCCTCAAAGTCTGCAAGAATCTGAAAGTGGTCTTCGTGACCATATGCTGCATACTGCCATCCTTCTTCTCGAAGGATCCTCCGATGGAGCAGGTAACCCAAGTGGGATCTCCAGAGAACAGTTCGTTGTATGCCGGAGTCCTCAGGTGCCTGACAACTCGCATCTTCATGACCATGTCGTCGACGACTTCCTGGATCTCAGACTCCGTTACGCCTGCGGCAAGGTCTCTCTCGGCGAAGACGTCGAGGAAAGCATCGATGCGTCCAACGGACATGGCGGCTCCATCCTGGTCCTTGATGGCACCGAGGTAGCCAAAGTAAACCCATTGGCAAGCCTCCCTGAAGTTGGTGGCGGGCTTGGACATGTTGAACCCATGACGCATGCCCATGGCAACCAACTCCTTTAGTCCATCAATCTGCTGAGTAATCTCAGCGCGAAGTTGGATTGAAGCCTCATCGGAGTGCTTCGAATAGAACTTAAAGTCTGCCTGCTTGGCCTGGATCAAATAGTCCACACCGTAGAGTGCGATTCGCCTGTAGTCGCCAATGATGCGGCCGCGAGCGTACGCGTCAGGGAGGCCAGTCAATAGATGGTTGCTCCTGGCAGCGCGCATGTCCGCAGTGTAGGCAGAGAACACAGCGGTATTGTGAGTACGGACGTGCTTGGTATAAATCTCCTTGATGGCAGGGTCGAAGTCGAAACCGTACGACTTGAGAGCACCCTCGACAGTGCGCCAGCCGCCTTTAGGCTTGATGGTTCTCTTGAGAAGGGAGTCAGCCTGAAGTCCAACAACGACCTCGTTCTCCTTGTCGATGTAGCCAGGCTCGAAACCGTTAATGGTAGAAGGGGTGTGGATATCAACGTCGATGACACCGACCTTCTGTTCTTTGGTCAGAAGCTCCATGCACTTCTCCCAAATCTTTAGACTGCGATCAGTTGGTCCGGCAAGAAAATCAGCCTCGCCGTCATAAGGAGTAAACTCCTTCTTGATAAAGGCCTCAGTGTCAACCAGCACGGCTCCAGGCGTTCCAGAGGGCAAGTGAATCTTGGGAGTCTCCTCGTACTGAGGGAAATTCATATCAATTCCTGCCATTGATTAGAGAATATGCCAATTACTTTATCAGCGCTTAGTGATATATGATTTTTGTGGGGCTCGATGTCTGGCAAACTGAAACGCAAGCAAACGAAGGACCAACGGCTCTGGCGTCAAGTCAGTTATCTCCACCAGGCGTCATTCAAGCTGGCAGAGCGACACCCTAACATGGCCCGCTATCTGCAAGGACAAAGTAAGCTGGTTCGGGAGAAGCACACGTTACGGGTGACGCCAGAGACGAAGCGGAGCTTCTGCAAGTCTTGTTTGGTGCCGTGGGTGCCGGGAGCCTCTGTTTTCTGCGCCGTGATCTACCGCCAATCGTCAGCTCCGAAGGCTGAGGCAACGCTGAAGCGCCGCATGCCGCGGGGGCGATATGGAGGCGCCATACAAGCAGCTAGGCTCATGCGGCCTCCAGTGAGGCGGGACCTTGCTGTGGTTATGTCTTGTAAGGCATGTGGATTCACGAAGCGCATTACATTTGACAAGTCGTAACTGTTACTGAAATTTCGCAATGCTTCGGTGAGCGTAGTGCCGGAGAGCGCCCTCCGGAATGCAAATCTCTGTGAATTGCAAACAGAGTGTGGTGGCCTGCCGTAGATCATGTGCAGTCTCGAACACAGTCTGGAAGAAACAGTCGATGCTGCGACGCTGAGTTACTCCGGAACGTGTCTATGACCAACCTCTGCTATACTTACTGTCACTAAGAGGTGTAACGTCCACAGGGCCACGGTGGTGACTCGGAGGTCCTGGACTGCGGTTTGCAATGATTTGAACTCGGACTCGACGACGCCAAGCGCTTGTGTCGACCTGTCAGGTTGCGCCTGGAAAAGTGGGTGGTTCACAGGTCGATGCACCGCCCTCTTCGGAGCTCCCGACTCCGTTGGCGGAGGAAGCGTCGCCGGTGTGGCCGACGATTTCAGGGTCACCTGCTCCGGACAGGCGAACTTGAACCCCCGCAGACGAGGCGCAGGCGCTGCCTGGTTTTCACATTTTTCGGATGCGCAAGTCTGGTTAGAGCTATTCGAAAAGCCTAGCACCGTATCGAGGCTATTTCCCAGGTCTGGAGAAGGAAGTCTGACTAGGAAGGCGCCTGGCTGCCTGCCTTTTGATGCATCGTCGAATCCACTCTGACAGTCGCCGAGAGTACCGAGCGCTCTCGTAACGCGAGTCAGCAAGAATGACGAACCCGAAATCCTCCCGCGACCGTATTATCCGACCTACCGCCTGGTTCACTGCTTGGATGGCTTGCTGATCGTACCATGCCTCTCCATGTGGCTGTTGGCGCTTTAGGTGAACCTTGGTGCTCATTAAGTTGGGATAGGGCACCCCAAGCACAACGACGCCCCTAGCCAGGTCTCCTACGAAATCAGTCCCTTCGCTGAGCAAACCCCGAATCACGCAGAACACGAATGCAGAGGCAGTCGTGAGGCAGCGACGAAGATCTGTTAAGAGGTGAGCAGCATCCCTGACCTCGTGGACTTGCGTGGCCAAACCCAGAGACTTCCTGGCTTCGACGAGGACAGGCATGTTGCCCACCTTGCGCGAACTGATGAACCGCGCGGCGAGGAGTCTGTGGTGAGTCTTCTGACTGCTTACTGTTCGATACCCTCCGTCATCTGGGAGTAGGAAGAGAAGAAGACCAAGACACCAAAGCTCTTGTCGATTAGTTTGGTGGCGATGGCCTCCAGCAGCCGCCCTACGTTGTTGTAGTGCTGCTGGAGGTGTCGACAGACGTGAGTTCTCGACCCGAGAATCTGGTAGCCATCACGGCCCTGGGCGAGGGTTAGCACAGCCAAATGGTCCGGTTCAAGGATATGTGAACCTTGGAACGTAACATCTATCTTTCGGCGACCAGCGAATAGATCCTCTTGAAGCGTTTCGAACGACAGAGTTCCCGACGCCACAACCAGTGAGCGAATCTCGCGGAGCAGGTCGCTGTGTCCGCCCAAGCCCGACCTCACAGCACCGCCACGGCCCCCGTTAGGCAGTAGACGTCCATTCGCGGACAAGCACTCGCCCTGGAGGACTGCAGCAGCGAGGCGCGCCGAGGACGGGTTTCCGTCCAGCGGAGCACCACCTTCATGCCGGCGGTGTACAGTTCCGTGGTGAGGAAGAGGAGGTTGAGAAGGACCTGCAGACTCTGTAGACTCTCCACCACGAGTGCCTGCTGGTCCACGTCCTCACTGTCCTCGACCAGCTCCCTCACGCGCTGCAGCAGCTGCCGAAGGCGTCCTTGGGAAACACTGGGCAGGGTCCAGCCAGCAGCTTGGATGAGCCTCAGCACACAATCACCAGCGAACACCGAATGCGGCTCGTGGATCACGGATAGCGAGTAGTCCAGTGGAAGCAACGCCTCGCCGCTGGCGAGTTGAATCGTCATCGACTGCGGCGTCCAGGTTTTGAGGGCGCTGGATATAGCTGCTATCGGCTGAAGTAGCAGCTCCGCGACTTGAGTGCCGTTAACGGTGCGCTTCTTGTTGGAAGCCTGAATCAGACTCATCACGACGCGCAGCGCGGCGCACGTCTCGTCGAGCTGCTCCGCCGACAGTGAGAAGGACGCGGCCTCCTCGGCGCTGCCAGAGAGATTATGCCCCTCATCCACGACGACCACGGCGCCCTGCAGCAACCCATCGACGTCGAAGGCTGCACGCAATTCAGGCTGCAGGAGGTAGTTGTAGGGCATAAGAACAACATCCGCCTGCGCCGCCGCCTCCTTAGCAAAGAAGTATGGACAGAAAGGTCGAACCTGCACCTGCTGGCCGCCAGCAGCGTAGCACCGAAAGGCCGATGCATGGTGAAGCTCCTCGACATCCAGGCACTCAGCCGTGATGGCCGCGTGGTGGCCTTTGATGTCCACATTGAAGGGGCACCCTCTTCCCCCAAGGAGTCGTCGACAAGCCGCGTTTTTTTCCTTGGCACTACGAACTTGCTGATTCACGCAGTACTGCTCGCGCGAGCCCATGGTGACGCAACGTACAGCGTAACCGGCTCGCTTCACTTCGCGGCAGACTTGTCGGAGCTGTGTGTGGGTTCTGCTGGTGTAAATGACTCTCCCTACGCTCTGCAGAGGCCGAGCCTCGGAGGAGGGTGGACTTGGCATCGGCTCGCCCATCAAGCGGGAGTCATCACCATGTGTGCTCAACTCGAGGCAGGCGTCGAAGGGGTCTGCCGCCATGACGGGGGAGGGTCCAGCCATGGGCATCCCCGCTGATTGGGTTGAACATCGTCACCCACCTCGAGCCGCCCTCTGCCAAGCCAGGGCCGCGCAGACGAGACTGAGAGTCTTTCCTGTACCCGTAGGAGACTCCAGAGCGGCGCAGGTGCCGCTTATCAGAGCGCGTAATACGTGGTGGACGAATTGTTTTTGGCAGTCGTAAGGCTCTACTGGGAAATTCACTCTGACGCCTGTAGCATCTTCGAACTCGAACATTGTTAAATTTAAACAAAGTTTCAACAGATGAAAAAAAGTTTGAGCCTTAGGTACATAGATCACCGCGAGTGTTCGGTTCGCAGGCGTTCCACTTCAACAATGATCGCCTCCATGGACGGGAACGTGTTCAGCGGAGACGCCTGTACAATGGTCCACAGATTTGCCACGGTCTGCGGAGGCAGATCCAGAATCTTTTCGAGAAAATCGCCATCTACGATCCCTTGCTGAGAAAATTGCCTCACTTCTTGGCGAGCCCCTCTCCACTTGCGACGTGACAAATCTGCGACTGGGGCAAGGACAGACGCCAGGGACTCCTGCAACAACGTGAGCTGCATGAAGTCGGTCTCTCGAGGAATCGTGAGAAACACTCCCATGGCGCCCTCGGCGCTGACCCAGCACACGCGTCTCCTTCCGATGAGAATCCCCGGAAAGTCCGCTTCTTGGCTGGTCTCAGCTGTCACATCCAGAGCCAGAAGCCGGTTGACCTGGTACCCCACATGAAACATGCCGATTGTCTGCAGTTTAGACCTCTCCTCGACGCTCTCTGCGACATTGAACCTGTTCCGCAGCACAAAGACGTTTTTGTACTCGTCTGCGAATAGCAACGTGTCGTCGTCGGAGAAGGCTAGCGCCAGGCAGCATGCGCTGCATGGATCGCGAGCCACCTCTTCGAGAGACATATTAGGCCGGGGGAGACTGCATGGGGGGTGCCCTCGCCACTCACTCGGCCAAATTGCTAGACAGGGTGCGTAGCACTCCCACAGAGCGGAGCATGTCGCCCACGGCGATGTTGCCGTTGGATTGAGCCAGACATAGCACTTGGGTGTAGCACGTTGACGTTACCAGCGGCTCCAGAGTGAGCGAAAACAAGCGGAGCTTGTTGCCGTATCCAACAACCAAGGTGAAGTCATCTGTAGCACACAAGGCGTACACAGCGCCGTCCACTTGAGCCTCATGCAGCACGCTGAAGTGAGCAGGAACGTCTGGGAAGTAACGTAGAATGCGGACATTGCCCTTTTGGCTGGTAGTGGGATCGGAGAAGGCGTAGGTGCACCCTAGCACAACGATTTCCACGGTATCCTCTGGGTCCAGACTCCCCCCTGTCAGCTTGTGGACAGGCACCGTCAACGTCAAGATGGCGCTGGGCGTTTCAGGTGCCGGGAGGTTGAATGCCGCTTGTGTGGTCTTGGTCGGGAAGTCCAAGGCAAGAAGGCAATTGCCTCCAGAGGACTCCGAATCATCCGGACCGGCTTCACGAACCCCGCAAACCAGCAGAGAGCGCGAGGATTCGTGCTGCGCTAGCTTGTCAGGAGTGAAGCCGACCATTGCAGTCTGCATGTGTAGCCGCTGGAGCATATCTATGGTTGAGAAAGTCAGCCGTTGGGAGTGGCCAGTCCATACAAGGAGGTATTGGTCCACATCAACCTGTAAACAGTTGACCAGCCGTATGGCCTCGGTTGTAGAAAGGACGCACTGAGAAAGTTGTCCTGCAGATTCGGAAAACAGCACTGTGGGAACATCACCTGTAACAAGAAGGGCAGGTGCGCACACCACAGATCCCCTTTTATCACGCGCGACGTGGATGCGCGCAACCTTTATAGGCGAGGTTCCCAGAGGGGTTCTCTGGAACGCGCCAGGAACGAGACGACACTCGCAGTCGGAGAGTGGTGCGTAAAAAAGAACGCCTTCTGCAGTGGATACTAATAGAAAGTGGTTCCCTTGGATTGAACCACTATCGATGTCCAAGTACACCCCTGTAATGGCAAGAGGACTCGTGAGCGACGTGAGTCTGTCCGACAGGGCCGTCTCCAATGAAAACTCGAGCAAGGCCGGTTGCCAAGGTGCATCCAACATCGGCAGCCGCCAAACAGCCACCTGATTGGACTCGAAACAAGCCGCGGAGAGATAGCAACCGGAGACCTGCATACAGTGCACATCGAATGGGGCCTCCAAAGGCTTGCCCGCATGAAGCGCTCCATCGCCAAAGTACACCGGCAGAATACGCTGGCCAGAGAGAGCCAGTATAACGCCCTTCTCCCACTCCGCAGCCAAGGAAATGCGGGTAGGGGGAACAAAGGGCGTAAGAGGGATGAACGACTCGTCCTCCACACGGACAAGCAGCACCTTCCCTCTCAGGACCTGCAGAATGTAGTCGTCGGAGCTGGCGACGGCCAAGGTTTCTTCCGACTGGCAGAAGCAGCTGCAATCTAGGCCGCTGATCCGGATCTCCGGCCCGTTATCTGGGGTAACACGGGCCACCTGCACGAGGAAAGTACGACCTGAGGCAATTGTCAGGAACAGCACACTCGCGTAGGTCTTGCTGAATAGTGTTAGCCCTCGGGAGACCGAGAAGATGTTCAGGAGACCGGCTACCTCCAATTCGTGCAGTCGGTGAAGGCGTAGAGCGCCCCGGATTGCCCGAACTGACCCATTGTCGCCGATTCCAGTGCTCACCATCAGTTGGGGGGTACCGGTGCTCTCGATGTCGGCAGCCAGCACGTCCAAACATGGCCCGAGGTGCTCGATAACCTGCATGATCTCGAAGCGACATCCGAGAGCCTCATCACCACGCTTGCGGTAAGAGAGGACTTGGCTCGAAGCCAGGTGGCTACCAAGGAAGAATCGCAGAGAGGTGCCGCTGTTCAGTCCTGACAAGCAGCTGACGGGCGAAAGGCCTAATGGCTGGTGAAGGACTCCGTCAGTTTCGCCAGAGGGAGTCGGCAGCACTTCGAGTTCCAAGCTGCATTTGCTATCGACGACTTTAACTGAGAGGTGGAAGAGCATGGCGTCTTGGGTACCGATCAGCCAGTTTAGGCCTCCGATAGGCAGCACTGCGGATATCTGGTCTAGAAAGCCCAGCTCTCTGATGTCGCCTTTCTGTGGCTTCTCGGGCTCGACGTTCTTGAGGTGCCGTTGTATCCAGGATGGGAGCAGGTTGACCATAACCATGCGCCCACTGCCGACCCCCATGACCACCAGCAAGTCTTCCAGAGCTGTATAGTGCCGGTCTCGGTTCTGCAGGGACTGGATACCTGGGTTTCCCACAGTTCCGTCTGGTAGAACGCTCTGAGATGAGGACATGAATTGCTCTGCGGTGGGCAGCGCCAACTGGTATATGTCGCTTGGGATGTTCAGAGTCTTTGCTAGCCAAGGCAGTCGCACGGGCTGTGCCTCGTCGTTGTCCTGTACTGCCAGAAGAACGAGCGTGCGTAGTGGATGGGCTGCCATGCGATTCGGAGCCTCCGTAAGGCATACCAGCACTGGAGGGTGGTCCAGAAAATCTAGAAAGTCTCGCGCATCTGCATGGCTACGAGGGTCGTTCTCTTGTCTCTGTCGAGATGATGGAGCTCTCTGACACAGGTCCACCAAGGAGGGTGTCGACACCGGAATTTGCACGAAACCGAAGTCCAGAAGCCGCAGTTGGCTGGGGCGGAATACGAAGGGGCACCGTTGAATCTCCAGTCCCATAGGCTTCGCTTTGTTGGGACTAGTGTAGAGAAAGAGGAGGGAGCCCTCGTAGATGTGTACAGCCAAACACCGACAGTGGGAGTCCACTTCAATTTTCGGGCGGCCGTCCAACGCCACGCCTGCTGGGTCGCGTAGACTGGTCTTGAACACAGCAGCCACGCTCCCTGTTTCCCTGTGAACGCCGAGAAGGATGATGTCGTGCTCCTCAGTCAAAACCAGCACCCCCTCCTCCACCGCCCTGAACTTCTCACTAGTCACTGTCCTCACGCACGCAAGCGGCGGGACGAAGCTTTTGACGGCTACGATGTCTCCTGGAATCTCAACGTGACGTTCCCCAGCGAAGTCTAGCGTGTCATCAGCGTTTACTGGAATAAAATCCAATCTGTGGGGTCGACCGACGACCAGGGTGTGCGGAGGCACGACACCGCTGGCGTTGGGCGGTCGTTGTCTTCGACCTCTGAACAGCCCGCAACAACTCTAGTGATGGCGCCCTGGTAGTCTCACCTTGACTGCGTGACTCGGCAGCGTCGTTGAGAAGTAAAAGTAAGTCATCACAGAGAGGATATTGCGGAATTCCAGCAAAGCTGTACAGTGGAAGTGTAGTTACATTTGGATGCGTGAAGATACTACATGTAAATGAATGAAAACAAAAGAAGCAGCATACCTCTGAAGACGGGACAAAACGGCTACTTAAATCCCCGTTTTCGGTGGCATCGCCAGACAGCAGCATGGGCTACACGCAGAACACTCACCCGAGGAACTACGGACCTGGCTCTAGGTGCTGGTAAGTGGTGCATCCCTCAACCGTCTAATGTTTTCCCAGCAGAGTGTGCGGAAACCGACACGGTCTCATCAGGACCTACGGCCTCATGATGTGCCGTCAGTGCTTCAGAGAGAGAGCTCTGGCTATTGGATTCCACAAGTACAACTAAATGCTATGCGTGCTGTTCGAACAAAAAAAAAACGTCAACCGAATGGATGTATCTCTTCAGCGGTTGCAAAGCATACACCAGGCTTTTCTTGTGACTGTTGCGATCGATCGCTACACCAGACTCATCTTGTGCCTGCTTGTGTTGAAGACTTTCTTTCCACACAAGGCGCACCTTCCTTTTTTGTGGGCGCATTGAGGGCAATACCTACCACTCACGTGTAAGGACACTCCGCAGACCTTGCAGACGTGTCCTGCGCTTTGAAGCCTGTTTTGATTTGGTCCTTAAACTCACTTGTCTTTCTGCGATATCTTGTCAATCAGTCTATTGCCGCCCACCCTTTTGGCGGATCCCTCGTGTGGCGCAGGTGTTATTAGCTTGGAAAGTTTCTCAGCGCACTTTGAGCATGGCATGATAAAGAAAATACGCAATTGCAGGATGGCGGTGAGGGCCTCACCGATGACTGATGCAGGGACTTCTGAACCAACAAGTACTCAAAGAGGGCGCGCAAGAGGAGCGAGGCGAGAACGCCAGGCTGGTGAGGGCGTGGCAGGGATGTCACACAGCAATACTTCGTCGGCGCTATGGCTGTGGGAGACATGATAAAGACCACCTTGGGTCCCAAGGGACAGGACAAGATCTTGGTTCCTTTCGGCACTGAAGGAGCCGCTCGTGACAAAGCAGTCGTCACCAACGACGGCGCGACCATTCTGAGCAAGATCTGGCTGGACAACCCAGCTGCCCAGATTTTGGTGGACCTCTCCCGAACGCAGGATAAGGTGGTCGGCGACGGCACCACCGGTGTCGTTGTACTGGCAGCAGAGATCCTCAGAGAGGCTGAGAAGCTCGTGGATCAGAAGGTGCACCCGCAGATTGTCTGTGCTGGGCTTCGCGAGGCGCTCGATTCGGCTCGCGAAGCGCTGGAGCAGGCGGCGTTCGTCTCGGATGAGGCTTCGCTACGGAGCCATTTGTTGAATCTTGCGAGAACTACACTGTCGTCGAAGCTGCTCAATATGGAGAAGGAGCTGTTTTCGGAGCTCGCGGTGGACGCTGTGCTTCGACTTCGAGGCGACAGCAACCTCGACCTCATCCAGGTCATCAAGAAGGTCGGAGGATCTCTGCACGACTCCTACCTGGATGAGGGCTTTATTCTCGAGAAAAAGCTCAGCACAGGACACCCCAAGGTAGTGGAAAACTGCCGCGTGCTCATCGCCAACACCAGCATGGATGCTGACAAGATTAAGATTTACGGAGCTCAAGTGAAAGTCGATTCCTTCGACGCGGTAGCGGCAATCGAAGCTGCTGAAAGGGAGAAGCACAAGCAGAAGGTGGATAAGATCTTGAAGCACGACATTAACGTGTTCGTGAACAGGCAGCTTATCTACAACTATCCGGATCAACTTCTGCGCGAAGGCGGCGTGCTAGCCATTGAGCATGCTGACTTTGACGGCATCGAGCGTCTATCGAAGGTGTTGGGCGGCGATGTGGTGTCTACCTTCGACGATGCCGGTAGCGTATCGATCGGCGAGTGTCAACGTATCGAGGAGATCATTATCGGCGAGGACAAGGTGTTACGGTTCTCGGGTTGCAAGCGTAACGAGGCGTGCTCCATAGTTATTCGGGGTTCCAACCAGCATTTGTTGGACGAGGCCGAAAGGTCTTTGCACGACGCGTTGGCCGTACTCAGCCAGGTTGGAAATCGGTTTGTTCTCGGAGGTGGAGCAGCCGAGATGGCCATGGCGGAAGCTGTGGACTGTCGAGCTCGCCAGATTGAGGGCAAGAAGTCCTTGGCCATCGAGGCTGTAGCCCGGGCTCTCCGACAGATACCTACTATTCTGCTTGACAATGGCGGTTACGACAGCGCCGATGTTGTTTCGCGGCTTCGTGCCCTTCACCATCAAGGGCAGCACCAGATGGGTGCCGACATCACGAATGGACAGCCCGGCGACATGCAGGCCATGGGTGTCCTCGAGGCTTTCAAGTCGAAGCTTGCCCAGATTTGCGCTGCAACGGAAGCCGCCGAGATGCTAATTCGCTGTGACGAAATCATTCGTTGCGCCCCGAGAAGACGTGAAGGCTACTGATGTGCTAATGTCTAAACTTGTAGAGATTGTTCGCACTACCTCAAATGAACAATTGATACTGCCTCAGAAATATAATTAGCAATTTCCCCTCAATGCCCGCCTCCTCAAGCAACTCGTCTTCAGATGCTCCCGTCTCCAAGAAGGCAGCTAAGAAGGTAGCTTCCAAGGTCACGAAGAAGGATACCTCCTCGTGCTCCACCGACGCCAAGCCCAGCAAGACGACTGCCGTAAAGAAGACATCTAAGTCAAAGAAGTCTACCAAGAAGGACAGCTCTTCCTCTGAGGCATCTGAGTCCGAGAAGCCCAAAAAGACTCCGGTAAAGAAGGTGAAGGCCGATTCTTCCGACTCCGAGTCCTCTGATGAATCTCCCAAGAAGCGCCCCGTTGACGACAGCGACAGCGAGGAGGCCCCTCCTCTCAAGA
>NW_027178986.1:0-19483 GCF_019968985.1 Porospora cf. gigantea B | reverse complement strand
CTCTCCTCCGTAAACGTAGCATCGGTACTGAAGGTCTCGGTGCTTACGGTCTCAGCAGATTCAGTGCTGAAGGCGTCAGTAGATTCAGTGGTGAAGGTCTCGGTAGATTCAGTGCTGAAGGTCTCGGGGCTCTCCTCCGTAAACGTAGCATCGGTACTGAAGGTCTCGGTGCTTACGGTCTCAGTAGATTCAGTGCTGAAGGTTTCGGTGCTGTCATCAGTAGACGTAGCGTCGGTACTGAAGGTCTCAGTGGATATGGTGGTCGCGGTCTCAGCAGATACAGTACTGCCCTCAATAATCTCGGTGGTGTCGTCA
Organism: Porospora cf. gigantea B; assembly: GCF_019968985.1. Taxonomy (NCBI): domain Eukaryota; phylum Apicomplexa; class Conoidasida; order Eugregarinorida; family Porosporidae; genus Porospora; species Porospora cf. gigantea B. The sequence goes on along the minus strand of NW_027178986.1, from coordinate 19,168 downwards.
TTGGATAGTCCTGCAACCATGAACTCTGTAAACTTGGTGCAGTCCTCGCTGGTACATCCCAGCCCTGACACTGTGTTCGCTGGATGACCTTTGAAAATTTTCAAGAGTGCAGCGTAATCGAAGGTATCATCCAAGCTGGCATCAGCTTCTTCGACGCCAGGGATTCTCGATAGCGTTATATTGCTCCCCCAGACGAGTGGTGAACCGACCTGACCCAGACTATCCACCAAATTTGGCCCTTCAAACAGACCCACTGCCTTCGCAGCGGCACCCAAGTCCAGGTCGATTCTCAACACTCTCGCGGAGGTGTGCAGAGGAAGTGAAAAGCCGCTGGAAACAATGACTACGCTGTCGCCAGGATCCAGCATTGTCTGGTCCATCCACCCCAGATCAATCCTGCTCGTGGGGACATCAAGACCAGCGTACCGTCCGTCGAGGTATACCCTCAGCGAGAATTCTTTTAAATCCTGAGGAACACTGCCATAGTTTGTCAGTTCGATGGCCTGGTCACGATCCGAAGCGCCTGATACATATTCTGATATCAGTACTGATGCTGCAGTGACGCGAGACTGGAAGGCGTCATAAAAAAATAGAGAACGGATTACATACTTTGCGAATGCCTCCAAGTTGGAAAGCGCGTCTCCAAAGGTCGCTGGGCCAGAAACTGGTGCCAGCGGCCAAGGCTCCGTTAGCAAGGAATACCAAGCGAAGAAGGGAGCCGATGCGCATATGTGGAATGGGTGTAATTACTGGAATACACCGTCAAGTTTACATGCCGTGGGGCAGATTTCTATCACATGGCAACTCTTCGTCGTCTTCCAGGTCAAATCGTGACCCTCCGCAATTCAAGCAGCGACACACACACGTCTCTGATAGCCTCACTTGCACAACGGTCTGGCACTCCTGGCAGCGGAGTCGCTTGCACTTGTCGAACAGGCGCTTCCGGCTTGGCTTGCGCCGCACCTGAGAGCGGGATGCAGTTCTCTGACGTTTGCCTGTGGGTAAGATCTCCGTAGCGCAGCGGTAGCGGCGCCTCCGTTCAGACCTTCTTTCTTCGGAAAGGTCTCTCACCGCGCTCATCGAGGAAAAGCGGAGTTTCGATGTGGAGACCCGAGGTGGTGCACGTGCGTACTCTGCGGCAAATTCAGAGCCTCCTAACAGCAGAGCAGTTCGTGTGCCACATAGACGAGCTGCAGCTGTGCTCTGCGGTGGAAGCCGGCATTCTACGCCAGTGGACACAGACATGGCGGCGGCGGCTCCTGGAGTCCGCGTATGAGGAAAGCACGCCGGTTTCCGTTAGGATCTTACTGGCTGGCGTAGAGGAAAGCAGCCTGCCAGCGGTGACGCGGGCTCTGCGACGTATAGAACACGACTTCCGGGCAATTGCAAGGGACTCGGGGGTCGCAGCGGCGCTAAACCCCGTTATCGTTTGGAGCGGACTGAAGCCCCCCGAGACGAACAAGATGACTATCGGAGTCGAGGCGCTGGCGCCAAGCGTGCAGTCCTGTACGCCAAATCTCGTCGGTCTTAACGAGTTGGCAAGGAGGATCGCGTTGACAGTATTCGCGCCCCTGGTGGCGCCAGTGGACTGGTTGGACTTGGGGTTGCCTCTCCCGTCACCTCGACTGCTGATTGTAGGCGACGTAGCGACAGCGGTCCTCCGCGAATCCCACGCTGCATTTCGCGACATTATCAAAGTCATTGACGTGCGGGTGAACACCATGTTTGGGAAGTACCTGGGTGAAACTGAAAGAAATCTTACCAATCTTTTTTCGGATTGCTCGCGTGTGGCCGCCCAAGAGCCGCTGGTCCTCATTCTTCGAGATGTCCACCACTGCGCAATGAGGCGCTCGGCTACCTCGGAAAGCTACAAGACTCGGGCCTTGACCACGCTTCTCCTCTGTTTGGACGGTTTCGAGAAAACGCATTGTAAGATGGGCATCGTCGCCTTGTCAGCACTCCCCGCTGCGCAGCTGGACGCTGCCTTCGTTCGGCCCGGCAGGTTCGACGTCACTGAACAAGTAGAGGGGATGACGGATGCCCATCCGTCGTGGATGTCTGGCGCCTCTGCTGTCCGCGGCTCATGTGGAACAGGCAACGCTGACACCAGTACCACTGGCGACCGCGATCCGTAAGGCGTCTGCAACCTGAGCTCAGCCTGGACTGTTTACGAACTCCGAGTTCAACGTAATGACAGAGGAGACGAATCTCGCACGCGCTAACGCGATCTCGACCACGTGGAACTCGTAACACTCAAGAATTGTTTCTGAACGGGCTTCGCCAGGCTTTAACGGGCGAACTGCGGCCGTCGTGGGTCTCGGTTTCAAGTCGAGGCGCAAGCCGGTGTGGGTGAGCTGGCCGGCGTTGATTTTGTGTTCAATTTTTTCAGGGACAGGTTTTCGTGACTGGAACGTGTGCTGAGTAAAGCACTGGTTGGATCAACCAGTCGAGGGGCGGATCAAGCCGCAGGGTTCACTTCCTCCCCCAAATCAACATTCACGACCTCTCAAACGTACCGTATCTGAGTGTCAAATCAATTTTAATCAAAGGGGATACACCTCTAAATCAATTTGTGTGCGTGAGTGCTGTGTGCATTTCAAAACATGGAGCCTCGACAGCAGAGATCTCCCTGGGAAAGAAAGTGGGTCGAGCAGCAGCAGCAGCAGAAGCGGCGACAAGCAGCGAGAAGTTGCGTCTGCCAGTGGATCAGAGAAAACGTCACCTCTCAGACGCCAATCGCCACCTTCAAGGAGAAATTGACTCGCCATCAAAGCTACATCCTCAATGAGCAGATAAAGCGGCTCACCATCAAGCAGAAAGAGCTGGGTATGGAGCTCAACGACCTCAGAGAGGAACTGGCCCAATTCAAGGCGGCAGACGGCTGGTACGACCGAATGATGGAGTGGTCCATGACCACAGCTACCGAGCTGCCCTTCCCAGAATCCTGCTTTGACGGAAAGCGTCTGCGTAGCGTCTGCCGCCGGTTGAAGAACGTGATTGAGAGGATAGGCTCCCTAGAAAGCGAGATGCGCAACTTGTTCGCGAAGCAGAACGTCACTCTGGTGGAGTGCAGCATTTTCAGTATGGACGGATTGTCCACTATAAGTCGGAATGATTGGTACCATCTGGCTCGCCGAGTGAGCGAAGGACAGTTTGCAGACTCGGTTTCCCCTCCACTGCCTTCGACTAGCCCGCCAGGTCCCCCTGTCGAACAGACAACACCTGCTCGGCGTCAGGTCCACCCGACGAAGAAATACGAAAACTACGAAGACATCCACCCAGCCCGTCCAGTTCCGGGCTACGCAGCTCACCTGCCTCCTGGCGAAGTTGTGAGCCGAGTGATCCAGCAGCCGGCAGTAGTCCGGTCGGTGCCCTGGCAGGGACCTGTGAAGCCTCGTGTGACAGTCCAGTCGGTTACTCGCGACGCAGAGAACGCGTACGTTGTCAAACAGAGCGTCTCCGGACGTGTAGGCCGTAGCTACGTGCTGACCGATCCTAGTAGGCAGACGACATCCGACTCCGAGTTCTCTGCAGAGAGCCAGCGAGGAAAGATCTACACGGAGCAAGTGCGGGCTGCCCGCCAACATGGACCCGACCCCGTAGCCTTGCCCGTACCCCAGAAAACGGGTTCCAGTTGGGTTCGGTTCCCTTGGCAGAGAGGGCCGAAAGCGAGCCGAGGTCTGTGCTAGTTTTGTCACCGATTAACCCTAGAGTCTGCCACTCCACACCTTTAAAAATCATGGCGTCAATCCAAGGGCGGGAAGTCCGCCTCACGAGGCAGTGGCGGCTTGTACGGTCTGACGGGTGGGTGTCGATAGTACCCAGGAGGCATCACGGGCAGCCCCTGTTGAGGCATCATCGGGCCTGTGAATGGTGAGAAATACGCAGGGAAGGTCTCGGTGTATGGGTGACAGTCTCTACAGAAATCAGGGTCGAGCTTAGGATCCTGCACTCGGTGGCGTGGTCTCGACGGTGCAGGTTGGAACTCTGGCTCTGCGTGGTTCCGTGAGGAGAATATCCGCCTGCGGAGTTCTTGGTACTCCTCTTCTTTCTTCTCCAGCACCTCCTTCTCGTCCTCCTCGGTGGTCCCTGGTTGTCGTTCTACCTCTGCAGGGTCGTCGCCGTCCATTGAGGGTTCGTCCAGGGCCTGTCGCCTGAGCACAACGAACTTGGGTTTAGGCCCAGCCATGCATTTAAATCCAGATTAAAAACACGTGCAACGCTGACGGACTTTGCCTTGACGATGCACACACCACACCCGCCACTCTTTACTTTGGTTGGAAAAAATTTACGTTGAAAATACGCAGATGAAAGCACTGTGGCTCATACTTCCTGCAGGTTTGCTTGGTGCAAGCTTCTGGAGCTGGACCACTCACAAAGGAGGGGAGACCACGTCGGGCATGTCGATTGTTAAGGACCCCGTCTCTGGAGAGGAGTTCAAGCCATTCAGGTCCAACATGCCGTATTTGAGGCGGAGAGGAGGCGGGAACTTCCTTACAGATTTCTCCAACATAGTGGTCCGAGCGTTCAGGCTGCAAGCATGATCCTTGAATGTTGTACAACTAAATAGCAAAATCAGTGCAATGGGGTTCCTTGCCGCAGGTGAACTCCTCAGCTGGGAGGAGCTCAAAGCACACACGTAAGCTTGCAGGAATTCTAGCCCACCAGAGCACATATCAAGGATCAGGGCGTGGAACAACTGCTCAACAGCTGGCGGATTAACCGGAAAGTGGAGCAGCTACCAGGAACCCTACGTTGGGGTGAGGAAATCGAATACTTCGTGGTTTACCTTGACTGCGACGCCCGGCGGTCCTATCTCTGGCACGGCGGGTTCGACATGGTCGAGCAGCTGGCTGGTAAGGAGGGAGACCCTACGTTTTTGCCTGAGAGTAAGTGGCTCCCAGAGTACGGACGTCACATGATCGAGGCCACACCCGGTGAACCTTACGACCTCACTGTAGCTGGTAGCCTTGTCGGAGTGGAGGAGTCGATGCGTTCTCGTGAGTCTGTGGCGTTGGGCCCACGCAGGCCGGGCGAAGGCATTCGCCATCCTCCCAAACAATGTTGTTCCTTTGTCCCATGCATCCTTTCCGCTGTTTGGAGGGCTGCCTTGGGGTGATAGCAAGTCATGGCTCTTCCCTCCGCTGGAGAACCCTGACCCAGAGACAACCTCGTTTTACTCTAAATCCGTGTTCGTTCCTGACGGTTTGGCCAACCCTCATCCAAGGTTCCCCTCTCTGACAGAGAATGTCGTGCGTCGGCGTGGAGCCAAACAAGCAATCCTCATTCCAATGGAGGAGGTCGACCATGACTTTTCAAAAGACCCACAATGGGCTCTAGCTCGGGATATCAAGGAGATAGACCGATTCGAAATTCACGAGCTGAGTCGAAAGACGTTTAACCCTGTGAAGGATCACATCTACATGGACTCCTTCTCCTTCGGCATGGGCCAGAATGCTCTGCAGGTTACCGTCGGCTGCAGCAATATCAACGAGGCGCGCACTATCTACGACCAGTTCCTAGTCTTGGCACCGCTTATGCTGGCTCTCAGCGCTAGCACTCCCGCACTCAGGGGGATGCTGTCAGCGTGGGACGTGCGCTGGCCTGTGATTGCCGGAGGCTGCGACGACAGAACGGTTGAGGAAGAGAAGTATTTACGCAAGAGTCGGTATGACTCCGCTTCCCTCTTCCTTGCTGACTGCGAAACGCTCAACGGGAATGAGCATTACTACAATGACACGTCTGAAACGATCAACAAAGACGTGTACGCGAAGCTGAGGGCTGACGGGATGGACCATTTGCTTGCCCAGTGAGAGCCTAGATGTGCACTGACGCAGACATTTCGCTTTCCTATGGATGCGAGACCCTTTGGTCTTTTTCAAGGACTTCCTGCACGTCGACAACCATTCGCGTTCCGATCATTTCGAGTCCATTCAATCTACCAACTGGAACAGCGTGCGATTCAAGCCCCCGCCGCCGAACGGCGGCCAGCCCTCCACCTTTCCCTGGCGCGTAGAACTTCGAACAATGGAAGCGCAGGTGTCAGACCTGGAAGCCGCCGTCATCAGTTCATTCACCGCTCTGTTGGCGCAGGTGATTGTCGCTGATGGCCTGGAATGGTACATTCCGATCTCTCTGTGTGATGAGAACATGCACGTTTCCTACACTCAGAAGGCCGCCTCGGAAGGCATCTTTTGGTGGAGATCCATATCGGGCACTCCAGTGCAAGCCCGCATTCAGGAAATATTTGAAGGATCTGACAGAATTGATGGTCTGATGCCTCGCCTCTCTGCTTTTGTAAGGTCCAAAACGGACTGCGTCTCGGCCCTTAAGAGGTTGAAGGTCGTGGTAGGCTTCCTACAAGGAAGAGCTAGCGGAGAGCTGATAACTGCGGCCACCTATTACCGACAGCTCATTGTGAATCACCCATCATATCAACAAGACGGTCTGCTGACTCCTGAGATCGGCTATGCCGTAATGTCACAGGCTTTTCAGATCTCAGTCGGCATCATGGATGTTGAAGCACAGGCAATGTTTGGCCCGTTTACCCACCACCGGGAGCTATGCTGCCCTCAGGAATGCGTGGACACACTGCTCTCTTGCTTGACCGCGACGACCGCACCAGAGGTGATTTTCCCCAGCCTACCGCGCAAACGATTCTTGACCGAGGACCTGACGCGTAGGTGTCGTCTGGACTCCCTTCACTTATTTTTTTGCAGCGACAACTGCTGAAAGCGCGACGCCCAGCAGTCGCAGCGGCGACGAGGATAAGTCGACCGACACTAGCAGTCAGAAGCGCTCTGACAAGAGCACAGTTCTGCGCCTTTTACGCGAGTTCCAACAGTCTATCGAGGCTTGCGATTGCGCATGTCAAACATCCGACGGTAAATGCGATGGCTCCTGCAAGGAATGCTTCTCCAAGGCCACTCCGCTGCTGTGCCGGATAAGCAGTAAGCTAGGGCTTTGTGACGAGACGGACACTCCTCTGTGTGGAATTCGGCGTCTCAAGGCGCTTGGCTGCAGTGGACTCAGCTGCCAAGTGTCGAAGAGTCTCTTAGAGAAGCTGCACTTGGCAGCAGGTTCGATGTGCGATGATGAATAATCACCATAGACCATAGCCATAGCCTAGACACATATGGAGCAGATAGCATTTCAACTGGCATTTCAAATAATCATTCTGGTTTTAGTTTACCATAGCCTAGACACATATGGAGCTGATAGCATTTCAACTGGCATTTCAAATGATCTTGGTTCACCATAGACACATATGGAGCAGATAGCATTTCAACTGGCATTTCAAATGATCATTCTGGTTTTAGTTCACCATAGACACACATATGGAGCAGATAGCATTTCAACTGGCATTTCAAATGATCTTGGTTCACTTGCCAAAGATCTGCCCGTAGGGCGATCTTGATTTCTCAAGTTGTCTGGATGAGTTCACAGGAAAGTCGGAATGTCTCATCCAGATCTTGGGTCTAGCTGGGTTTCGAACCTCACGTTCCGTGAGGGGGACCGGAAAATTTGTATGGCCCATCCACGAAGGGACGGCCGGAGGCCGGCAACGCTCGTTGCTCGGGTAGGTGGGATGACGGTAAAGATACTGGCATTCTTGCCACTCCGTCTTCGCGCGCTTCCGCCTTCGTTTCAGCTTCGGTGCGTCGCTTGGTTCGCGGGGCTTCCGGTTGGGATGGGGCCTCTCGTGTCCCGTCTGCTCTCTCCGTGGACGGTTTTCAACGTCTTCTCGTTTCTCCCGCCCCTTTGCGCCTCGCACCCCTGTCTTACATCTTTTGTCTGGCCGCGTGCTCAGCTGCTTCAGCTTACTCCCCGTAGGGTCGTCTTTGTAATACTGGTCCAGAGTCGCGATGCCCGCCTGAATATCGTTCAGAGGGTCTCCCTGGCCGTTCATCTTCTTCACAAACCAAACCGCCAGCCTTCCAGTAGGATTTCTGGAGATCTGTTCTGTCTGGTTGGTGTATTTTAAAGGGATCCCTGTGTGATGAGAGAACTCCTATCTCACCCCGGCCCATCAAATATCTTACTGCCCTGTCCGAAAAGTGGTTGCAATTCCATTTCGCTATGTCATACGTTTCTGGAGTGTACAAATGTCTCTTGGAGTGCAACATGTTCTCCAAGTCTCTGACGGCCATTTCCGATCGTCCGAGGTGCACCGATCTCAGAAAGTCCAGAGCGTAAATTTTGGTGACTTCCTCAGGTCGGCTCCGTTGAATACTACCGCAGTAGTAGTACTCCCGTCCTCGGTACAGCACACCTGTATGGTACACAGCCTCCAGGAATTCGCCGAGTACCAGACGAGACCATCGACGAGCAACCCCCTGGGATACATCGTACACTCGCAGAATGACATCGTACATAAAAGTTGAATTGAATGAGACTATTCGAATTGGCATTAAAATTGCAATGCAGGCCACTACAAAGAGCAGACCACTACAAAGTGTCAGCGCACAAACTTCGCTGACCAAAAATAACCTGGCTTCAAACACTTGAAAACTACCCCGGAACCCATCCCCCCGCTACCAATACGGCTTGTAACGTAGCTGGCACCAAGCTAGAACTAGGTTTCACCGGCCGACCTTGCACCCCATCAAGCAACAGCTGCCAACAATCGCTCCAAGGGGACGTGCTGGACTCGTACATAGGCACACCTAGGACGTCCAACCCGCGAATATAGCACTGTATCAACTCTAACGAGCACAGACTGGCCAAGTCGTCTTCGACTACAGGCTCCTGAGTGCTGACCGATGAGAATCGCACTCTAGAGTCCGACGGAATACGAGTGGACTCGTCGCTTCGATCGCTGCCACGCCAATCGGGCTCCGAGAGGTTGCGGAGCTCCTTCTCTCCGTGCGCATGTCTGCACCCGTCGCCGAGGGAGCAAAACCCCGCAGCAAAATTCTTGCAGAGTTTGGTCTTGTAGAAGGTGGACGTCGACCGCAGGTGGTCTGTAGAGTGGGCGTACCGGCACTCCGGCTTCATGCAGCCTTGGGCAAAGTTAGGGCACAATTTTGTCCTTGTTAGGTCGACTCTTGGACGCAACTCCTCTGTGCTGTGCGCTGCGTAACGTTCATCCGATACACTCACCATATTTACAGTTCTCACCCTCGAAGCAAGTGGAGTTCACTTTCCCCGACGTCCGCGAATACCACGGACAGAGTTCAGTCTTGTAGTACTGCGTACGCACGCTGTCCGGCAACTTCCTTCGTGGCGCCCTTCGAGTGTGAGTGTCAGTCATAGATCTGCTTTTAATAATTTATAGAGTGTTATCCGTGGGGCCACATTTTGCCCTCACTGACGTCATACTTAGTCACCTGACACGTCGCCCGCCCTTGACGACTCCTGGCCCTCGGTACTCCACTCGGGGGGAGTCGTTCTCGCGGTAGAACTGGAAGGCGTGTACTCCTGGAGGCACGCTGCTGGAGCTGTCGGAGCGGTGACGGATCAGCTGCGCCTCCACGTCGCCGCCAGAGCGGGGATGGATGCGCGCCGTGAGGGTTTTTGTGTCCTTCCCCTCTTCGTGGATGTCGAACTGCAGCGGCTGACGAAACATGGTATCCACAGACGACGAGGCGTCTTCTATGATTTTCGGTTGATCAATTTGCGGAGTGACCGGCGGCGGTGGTGGTGGTGGTGGGTTGGGATCGTACCTTATCTTGACACGAAGATCGTCTTTCGCTGGAACATGTTGGGCGTTTCGCCCGTACAGATACTGCTGGCGCTCTCCCTCAGGCCAGTTAACCTTCCGCGGCTTCATAAACAAGGCACCAGGGGGACGCCATAGGTGCCCACCATCATTGTTGTCATCCGCGGTGGAGGTCGCAGGATACTGGTAATTCTTGCGGCGTCGCAACGGTCCGTGTAGTTCAGGCTGAGGCGGCTCGCTGGCGGACATCACTTCACATGGGACCAGCGGCCGTCGAAGTTGAGGAAGTTTGCTCATGAGTGCCTGTAAGCCCGTCTTCACGGATTCACAGAGCACCTTACCGTCTAGCGTAGGTTGCCACCTGGTCGCGTCTGATTCCTCCTTGACAAAGTCCCGGACGAACGGTTCGGTGTGGTTGCCCTCCTCTCCCCAGTCCGCCAGAAACCTCTTCTGTTGCAATTGTCTCGAAAGCGAACTCCAGCGGTATATATCCAGCCCTTGGAAGACCGCCAGCGGAAGGGGTTCATAAGGACCCACGGTGGTCTTCTTTCCCAGGTGGTTCATACGGATCTCTAGCTCCTGCAGGTGCAGCGATAGTTGAATCTGCCTAAGCCTGTGGACGAATCCAGCCATCCAAACTCGGGCCCGGTCGTCAGTGGACAGGACGTAGCACGCCGCCACGATCTGATAGACAACGTCTTCGTAGACATCCCCCTTTGCGGCGATGCTGTTGTCCAGCAGAGCGTACCTAGTCAGGAAGGGCGCGAGGTTCATCCACGTGCACCCGAACACACGCACCACCATCGACTGCGTGAAGTGAGCTACCTCGTCTGCCACCCAGGCCGCGCGGTGTTCAGGGGGAACTGTGGTGGTGTTGTCTGCCTCCAGACTGAGAGTCTTGAAGTATTCAGTCGCATGAAAGCGTACGAGCTCCTTGCCAGTAGGCACGTCGCCACGGCCCTCCACAATGGCTCCTCCCAACGGGTGGTGCTGAAGAGATACTATTTCCTGCACACGCGGCACGATACGATTGAAAGGGTAGCCGAAGTACTCTTGAAGATCTAACAGGAGGTCGGCGTCCACGTCGTCAAGCTCACCAGACGTGTTGCGGTGCTTCTGAATCCAGTAGATGTGTTCTATGACGTTGGGCATCCATTGAAAAATACTGCGTCACCGGGCCCTCCGCAACTCACTTCATCGCGTACGGCTCGCTCGGGTCTTCCGACAGGGGTCGACCCACTTGCAAGCTGTATCCGATGCAGGCTTTGACGAACTTCACGGAGGCGTTTCTGGTGGGGAGGGTTTGGCAGGTAGACAGATAGGCTGTCCCGAATGTGCTGAGAGCGCTGATGGAACATACACGCTCGACTCGCTTCATTGTCCAAATCTGGCGGAGCGCCGCAGGAGGAACAGCTTTCGTTACGTCGGAGGGAATGCCTACCGGCTGCTTCAGGTTGAACTTTGACGTGATGTGGGTCTCAGCAGCCACCTCAAGAGCCTCCCCTCCCAAAACGACAAGACGTTCGTAGTCACCCTGCCCGCCATGCGCCACATCTGTGAAGAAGTCCACAAAATCCTCATCCGGCAGCCGTTCGGCGCCGAAGCCGAACCAGTCGTGCAGATCACGGAAGACGCAGCACTGCCTGTCGACGCAGGGCTCTATTGTCTCTGCAACTTTGGAGACGCGTCCAGCCTCATCGAGGGTGATGCCTTTCTGGTCTTGGGTTCCTACAGAAGCGAACGGACACCCCAGTTGGTGATCTTCGGCGCTAACCATCAATACTGCACCGGCAGATTTTTGTGTGCACACGCTTGTGTAGTCATCTAGAACGAAGCTCCTCGCCTGTGTGGGATGAGAGAGCATCACTCCCACGAAATCACGATCAATATCATAATAGCACCTTTGCCGACAGGCGAAATTGTGAAGGTGCAATGTTCGTGGACGGGTTTGGTACTTGCACAAATCAACGGGTCTTACAGGAAGAGCTTCCAATCCCCACCTACTACGACGAGGCGAGGGGGCGAGCGTTCTTTAACGAATTGGCGTTCGCTTCTGACAGACCGGTTCCAACTGCAATTTCGGTAGGCTTACTCACGCATCCACAAGCAGCAAGTTGACCTCCAGCTGGAAGACCGCACGAACAAGCTGCGCGCTGAGAAGCACGCGCTCCACTACCCCTTGGTGAAGGGCATGCCTATGAGGAGAAACCTCCGGCAGCGAGCATTCTACCAGGCAGCGTCCATGTACTATGCCAATCTTCCTGCTGAGCTGGTGAGAACATGCGAAGTCACCTATTCAGTCGCGTGCAGCTGAAGTCATTCCGAACTTCCGGTTCTTGGACGACTTCGCCGAAAGCGTGCGGATGAAACCGAGATTGTTGTGTCGTGGGGGGAGGCCGCTTCATTCGAACCCACGATTGACGACTCACGTCCTAACTGATACGCTGGACGTGCGCACGGTGATTCACATCGGCCCCCCGGAATCAGTCATCGAAAGAAACGCCTCCGCGGACTTTCGCCTGATTTCGAATGTCTTACACGCACTATTCAAAACCTACGTGATTCGAGTGGCCAACGAAACCTACCTGGATGCCGAGTCGCGCATTACTCAAGCGGGACCGTCTGCATCCACTGAGCAACTCGTGTGGCACCCAGTGGAAGTCGATTACTGTATCAGGCCGCGTATTGCGGACCGCCTCATCCCACGCCAGCAAAGACGCGCGTTGAGAGGAGGCGCCCTTCGTCGGCAGGACGTCAACGAGGAGGACCTGAACGAGTGGTTCTCAGACAGTGAAGACTGTCTCGGCCGCCTGGCCGAGGTTGACGAGATCAACATCAAGCGGCATGAGGAAAAGTACGACCGGAGAAAGCAGGCGCATCTAGAGGGCGCCCACCCGCAAGACAACCTACCTTTGATTGCAGGGAGGTTCAAGCAGCTTGGCGACCGCCAACAGTCACAACCCTTGAAACTGGACCAATGGGGAGCCAACCGTATACACCGCGACTTGTACTGGAACCGAAAGCTGGAAACAGAGAAGATGACGTCTCCTTTCTGCAGCAACAACGTCAAACGTCTCCGAGATCGCAAGTGGCTGCACCTTGAAGTGGATCCGCGCATGACGGGAAACATTTCCGGAGTGGATCAGAAGGTGGCGAACGAGGTCAGATATTTCATGGGCAGTCTTTTGGGGAAGGACCTCATCAATCCCACTCGCCACTACACTGAGTTCTTAACCAGCCACAAACATGTTGTGCGTAAGTTTTTCCAGCTCGTGCTGACTGTGCGGCCGCCTATCTTCATATGCGGCGGCTTGGGCAGAGACTTGGTTGGGGTTCTGTGTGCCCTGCTTTTGCAGGTGCTGGGCGCCAGCCGGGAGGAGATTCTCGTGGACTACAGCGCCTCAGACCTTGGACTTCGCGACTGGAAGCCCACTGTGGAGGACAATGTACGTAAGTTCGGTCTTCCAGACGTCTTTGCCTCATGTCCTGCATTTGTGATCGAGCGGCTCCTGGACTGGATTGACGAGGAACATGGTGGCATAGCGAAGTATTTGGCGGACCTGGGGTTCGACGAGCATGACCTGACGGCACTCAAGCATAAGTTCATCAGGTCCACCGCGTTGACTCCAGATCCCAACACCTCTGACATTCACAATCGCATTATGCCTTGCTTTTTCGCATCCAGAGGTTTAATTCGGAACCATATGGACCTCGCCGTCATCCAGCGTGCCACTGTGTCCCCACCAAAGGCTCCAGCGTTCGTAGAGCCGACCACCCCCAACAAGGATGCCATCTGGAAGCAGGAGGACACGCGGAAGTTCCATCCCAAACCAGTTGACCAGGACGCGTTCTTCGCGTACTGGTGCGTCGTAATGCGCACATTGGATCCCGACGAGGCTGTAGCCCTGTTGCACCGCTGGATGGAAACCCAGGAGTGGCGCCTCATAGGCAAATTCCTACACTCTCACGAGGTCCATCTCCGTAGGGTTTGGACTAGGGTCATCTCAGTGGAGCAATTCCGAATGAAGAACCCGTTCCGAGAGGACCTGCGTGAGACGTTCTTTCGGCCCGACGTGCGAGCCCAGCTTGAGCACCACCAAGGCTTCGGAGCCTCCTCTGTGCAGGAGCTGTTCGACGTCGTCCACCATCTGACAATAAGGCTGTACCCAGTTAGATGGGAGCAGCAGGAGGCTCTGGCCACGGAGGAGACCTACAATGTGGTGCAGTTCCCGGCGGAAATCCCTGTCGATCTCTATCCTCGAGGGGTCAACCCCGGGTGGATGTTGCTGGCTTTGTCGCGTGAGAAGGAGGATCCTAGTGTGGAGGAGACTCCGTACCAGCAAGTTTCCCAAGAGATGGCTTTCATGGCAAGGAGGGCTGCGACGAGGGCGTTCTCCATGATCCACGAGCCAGAGGCGCTCCAAGGGCAAGCCGCCTCATGGCTCGCAGACTACCATGGCCTTTTCGAGGACGTGTTTGATACTCAAAGCCAGAATGTGCGCTACAGCGAAATAAACGACTGGGTCTCGTCAATCGTGGAGACACGGGTGAGCACAGTGGTTGCAAGCGCGAGAGGATCTGACGAGCGGCAAGACAAGCGGTTGACGATTGAGCCATACAAACATCTGGGTGATCTGGGTCGCCGCATTTCCGGTGTGCCAGAAACCACTCGTAGCTATAGACGACCCAGCCCTCCGACTGACTCCCGAGCCCCCACCAGGGTCCGTCCTATGGTCCGCACCGAAGAGTCGCACGGCGCCTCCAGACCCGGAAGCGTGTCGTCTGATCGGGATTCGCTCAGCTCCGAGACTGTCGACCTCAAGAACCTAGATTTCGACGACGACGACTTCCTGCAGCTGCACCGGCCCACCTCACCCACACCTACGCCTGCTCTCAGCGGGTCCGATTCATCTGCATCGGTGCCGACCGCTATGGAGCCAGAGATGAGTCGCACACGCCATGGGTTGCCGGTCACTCTGCCTCTAAAGCTTGACGAAGGTGCCAAACTAACTCACATGCCAACCTTGCGGGACACATCTCCTACACGCTTCTCAGTGGCAAAGGAAGGGAGGCCTTTCTTCAGAAGCGCGCCTCTGGGCATCGTCTATTTCCTCGAAACTCTAAGGCATATACTCGACCTGGACGACTCTGTTCGAATCGACACTACGCTGGGTCTGGACGCCACCCACACCTTCAAGCTGAAGACACCTGCTACGGCTCCTCCGGTGACGACAGAAGACGGCCACCAGCCTAGTACCATGCCGAACATTGCAGAGGGCTACTCTGTTCTTCGCGACCCTGACGTCCACAGGACCGACCTCAACAACATGCCTAATTTGTTTGGGTGCAACATCTAGATCGCATCGGTGTTATCCATAGAATCAACAGACAATTCGCTTATCTCGTCGAACGACAAATCCGTCTTCCTGTCCAGAACCGAGGGCTGCGGTCGCTCTAACATCATGCCCACTATTCCCCGGCAAACCTTCGGAGACACGTAGTCATGTGTCACTACGTTCACTCGGCCGGCCAGCTGCTCAGTCATCAGGTGTTTCACCAACAGCTCGTTGGTCTTTTGAGCCTCAGCTTCGTTCCCCACAGCCTGGAAGGTCAGTGCGGCTGCCGCGGCACCCAGCCACCATTTCACAACTTCGCCCTGCGTGAAGTCCACATTGAAGTTCGGAGCAGTCACCTCGCCCGCCAACACTTTCAGGACGAAGGGTGGCCGCGGGGCACAGCGGCCGTGGGCGCTCGCCCATATTCTGATCTTCTTTAGTAATATCTGTGCCTCAGGATCACTGGTCTTGCCCCAAGATTTTACGATGCGTGACTCTGCCGTCCGCAGAGGTGAGGCGAAGTAGAGGTTGCCCAGTACGCCTTGTTTCTGGTCGAAATTGATGGCTGAGTTTTGCGCCACGAGCGTTGCAACGCGGTGCATGGACAGGTTATCCTCAGGCTCCTTTTTGGTGCCAATCAGGTTGGCCAGGGCATTGTCTGCCTTGTCCAGCAGGTCGTGCATCTCCAGCAAGCCCGGATCATCTGCGTCGTAGGGGATTAGAGCACTCACCATTGTCTTCCATGTCCTCCTCCTGTTGCGGCGGGTCCTCGAACGACAAATGAACGTCATCATTCGTCTTGGCCGCGTCCTTGATGAACTCTTCCAGGCTCAAGGACCACGGAATCTTCTTAGCGTCCTTGGCCGCAGCGTCCAAGCCGTTCTCCAACAGGAGTTGCTGCAGGTCGCCGTCGAACGGTTCGATGGCGCGGAACTTGGACTTCGAAATCGGTTCCAGGATCAGTTTGAAGGATTCCCCTATGCACCGTTCCTGTTCCTCGTAAAAATAGATCACGTTCTGCCTCCGAGCCACCAGTTCCCCAACAGTGGTATTCGCACCAAGGCACCGACCCAAGTAAGTTCGCAGCTCCTTGCACAACCAGAAGTCCGCTTCCAGGACCGACACCTCGCAGCCCTTCTTGGTGCTGCCGGCGTCCCGTCGCACGGATAGTATGACTACCTCTGAAGGATTCTTCTGGAGGAATTGGCGAATGTGGGCCAACGCGGTGGTAAGAGCTATCGTGTTGTAACCTGCATGGGCGCACCATGGAGGGTCTTCGTTGTTCAGGCTATTCGCCTTGGCCTTGCGTACGCGGAGGTCGAAAAAGCGCACCCCGACGCACAGTTGGTCGTAAACAGCTTTATCTTGACAGTAAATGAACTTCTTCAGAAAAGGCAGCACAATTGCAGTGGCCTTTCCTGTGACTATCCTTTCCCGAGTATAGGTGGCCGAGTTGTGGCTCCCTGGAAACGTGACGTCCCACACTCGCCACTCTGGAAAAAGAGCCATCCACGTAGAAAGGCACATTGGTTCGTCCTGAATCTTGCCAGCGGTGGAGCTTAGGGATCGAATGAGTCGTCCGAGTCCCAACGGTCTGTATCTCGCAAGCGGAGAAACCCACCGAGCCTCACTCACTCCTGAGTCTTTCATTGTCCATTGGTCTAACTCCAGAATTAGCCGCGTCATCTTTTGGAAGCTCAATTCTCGTCAACCGAGTCGCTTTTCGGACTCTGGTCAAAGGGCGCTCCGCTTTTCGGACTCTGGTCAAAGGGCGCACCGCTGTTTCTTGCTGTCACCCAATGTCGTATCTATTCAGGACTTGCATCTAAAGCATTCATATTAAACCTTAAAAAGAAAAACTCAAAAAGCATCGATGTCTTCACAAAACGCGCGGCCTCCCGCTGTTGGCGTTTTCTACGTTTTGCTCTAAACTAGCAGAGCCCTCGAACGTGGACTGCTCCATCAAACTTAGCTTGCTGTCTCGGTTTTCCTCCTTAGGCGTGTCTCTCAGGCGAGGGGTTATCGTCTGACGCAGGAGGAACGCGAGCTCAGCTTGGCTCATATCCAGACTGCCCGAGCCGCATTCAGGGTCGGGGAAATCCAACGCAGGGGCAAAGTTCGAGCCATATTTCGGATAGAGAGGCTGGCTGTGAGACCTCAAAAGCCGCTGGTATTCGTCCAGGAAGTCGCGGGAAAGACCCTTCGTGTCTGGTAGCGTCGAGGCCCGCAGATATGCAGGCTTCGAGGTGAGGTCGGCGCTGGCACGAAGCTCCCGAATTCCGTGGGCGTACCGGCACTTTTGGCGAAAGCAATTGCCTTGCTGAAACTCGGGACATTGCTTGGTTTTGTACAAGTCTGCGGTGGCCCTGAGCTCCTCTTCACCATGTGCGTACCTGCAGTTGTTTCCGTTGGCGCACATTCTCGTTGCTTGGAAAGCGCGGCACAGCCTTGTCTTCGAGAGGTCCGGCCTGACTCGCAATTTGTCGATTCCGTGGGCGAATGTGCAGTTTGGCGTTCTGCACTCGTCGTGCATGTAGCGGATACAAAGCCTCGTGTACTTGACACTTGGGGGAACTCGATCCTCCTTTCGCTTAAGAGTTCCGTCCGGGTTCATTCCAAAAAAAAGTACAATAATGACGGGCGTGTGGGGAATAGGGGAGCTCCGTGACTAAAACCACATATGCGTATCATTGCCCAAACGCTCTACGTTGCGTCGGCTCTCGTGCCAACCGCTCCTGTCCTCAATCTGGAGCAGTGAGTGGCTCATATTCGACACACAGCTTTTTTTCGACCTGCTTCGAAGCCAGCGATTTCTGCTTTGTCGGGCCTGGGGTAATCACACCTCAATCACGGCCCGCCGTGATGGAGTCCTTGGGAGGGCATTGGAGCTTTGACGAGTTGCTGCCCCTGGACTCGTCTGGCAATGCTTGGCATCTCCACCCTGCAGGTCGTCCCGGCCCTGCGCCTGTAGGCTCCTCCCTCTATATAAGCAAGGGCCACGAGATCCAGACACTGAAGGCCCGACAAGGAGGGGATGAGCTCACGGTGGGCCTGTGGATTTATCTCTTGGAGCCACCTGTGGGGAGATACCGACACGTCATATCTGTTGGGGACCTACACGTCCTGCTCAACGTCAGCCACAACGGAGTCGTAGTGCATGACGGGACACGGGTGGTCGTTCAGTCGGTGGCGCATGTCGTTCCCCGTCGGTGGATGCACATCGCAGTATCCTTCTCTGCTACAACAGGGCAGGTCCGTCTGCTGATAAACGGGATTTTCGACTCCGCAGTGCCGTGGACCAACGCCTATGCGTATAATCAGCGCATTCAAGTACAGCTGGGCGACTCGCGCATCGGAGATGAGCCGGTGCTAGGGGCGGAGGCATATCTTGACGATTTGTGGGTATTCCACAGAGCGTTGGCTGTTTCTGAAGTCAGCGCACTTGTCTCTCCTCGCACGTTTGCAGATCCTGATGGCGTACGACTGGGGTGCGCAACGTGCGACTACCAAACAGCAGTGGAGTCATGCCCTCCTCTATACCATCTCTGTGCTGCCGACGAAATTGAGTCATTCAACGTTGTTCGCCGTGCCAGACACCAGGGCTGGCTGACCCAAGACCGCTCTGCAGGCGTTTGGGTCAGGCAGATGGCGGACGCTCCTATTCCCGGGGGAAGTGAGAAACTCGGAACGTGTTGCTACAAAGGTGACTCTAACAACTAATGTTGTCTCTTGCAATGAATGCCTTTAACTGAATTCGGAGGAGACCGGCAAAATACCAAAATGCTCCGCTCACACGTGGTTGTCTTGCTGGGCATCCTGCTGTACTCCATGTACAAGATCTGGGTATTTGTGAGAAGAGAGCTATCGCAGAAGAAATCGAATTCGGAATTCTTTGGCCTGGTGGAGACGTCTATGGGCTCACAGCTAGCTGTTCCCAAAGAAACAGCAAAGGTGTACGATAAGATGAGAGCACATCTCTTTCGGAGGTACAAACAGAGTTTGGGCCTCGACAGTGATGCCGAGTTCGCCGATTCCCAACCACAGGCCTCCTGGCTGCGCAAGCTGCCTACCGCCACCAGCGAAACGCTGTTTAAAGCTCTTGTACGTCGTACAGTAGACGTAATACCTGCAGCGAGAATAATGCAGCAGGAGATGGGTCATAAGAACTTTC
>NW_027178985.1:0-19486 GCF_019968985.1 Porospora cf. gigantea B | reverse complement strand
ATTCCAAGTTCGTTTTGATCACTCGAGGCGATGACGGCGGATCGCAGCGCATTCACCAGGCTGGTAGACTGGGTGCCATGATGGTTATTATCGGAAGAGCCACAGTTCAGGAAGGCCTCCCTTTCCACTGTTTGATACCGTGGGACAGCATATCCTATGTATTTCCGGACCAGCAGATTCTTACGGAGCAAACTGCACTGGAAAAGGTTTTACAACGGATCAATGAGGAGTCCAACGAGGAGTTCGAGCGACGATTTCGATTGTATCAGCAGCACGTGCCGGATTTCGTGTGGGAGGTTGAGAACAGTCGGGTAGCAGAGAACATTCTGATCGAGGCGGCCCGTCGAACTCCTCCTGACCAGCTCGCACAGAGCGGCCTGTCACAGATGGATTTGAAGTGTGTTACAGGCGGGGTGGACTTGAGATTTGAAGATTGGGCTACGGTGGAGACACCGGATTCGACTTCAGCCACTGAAAGTATGATGAGCTCCGCGGTAAAAGTTGGAAGATGAATTCGATTTCAGCCACTGAAAGCGTGATGATCTCCTCCGTTGAGAAAGTTCCAACGGATATCAAGATGAATTCGACCACTGAATGTCTGACAGTTTCCAATGAACCGCATCGCTTCTATTAGTCTAGATTATCTCGTTCTCAAAACTCTGCAGATAGGAAGGCCGCAAAGGCGTCGACAGACACGTCGGTCTCGCAGAGGACAGTCTCGAAGGCTTGTCTATCTGGCCCTTGTTCGGGTGCGCCCATAGAGAGGAAGAACCCTTCCAATGAAGACATCAGAGCGGTCAGGTAGAGCGTGTCTCCAGCCGGGCGCGTCATCGCCGCTCTGCGAGCCGCCGAAAGCCGCGAAGGGATGTCCAGAGAACTCTGGAAAAGCTCCAGGAGAAGAGCCTTGAAGAGGCCTTGCTCGCTGATGCTCGGGTCCTCGGAGACCTGTGCCAGATCGAGGAAGCCAACCACTAACGCCTCCCAGCACGCCGTCTCGATATCCACGAACGGCAGGACACAGCGAAAGACAGAGTCTGAGGTCATGGAACCCACTCGTGTCAAAGGAGCTGTGGGAACTCTCACTCCGATGTGGGGCGGGGTCTGCAATAGGGATGGACACACGGACGTCAGCGATCGAATCTTCTGGACAATGGACAGGGCCCTCTTCAGCGGCGAAGGCAACACAAGGGAGCGACCTGCCGTCCATAGTAGAACGATATCGGCTGAAGCCCCCGCAGGCCATGTGAGCACAAGCCTAGAATCCGCAATAAGCCATCGCAGCCACTCAGGGGAGGGACGAAGAGACAGTCCAAACTCTCTCCCGAGGTCCGCTAGCAGCAAGGCGTTGTCGGGACTGTACACGCCGTCTGCAACGTTCTCCACCAGGCGCGTAAGCCATCCCGACCACCCTCCGTGATACCGTAATATAATATCGAAGCAGGTACGAGAGGCATGCAGCGGTAGCGACGCCCTCAGAGATTCCAGGTCCCCATCCGGCCTCGCAGTGTCGACCAGAGCCAGTTGTACTGCTATCATCCTCGGACAACCATCTCCTTCGCACTCTTCCCGTATCACCGTGGTATCCACAGGTTGCCCATCCCAAGCGGTGAGCATTAGCCGTTCTCGGTCATTCGACAAGCACCATTTCGACCACCGAATAGGTGAGGCGGAATGCGCCAACCACCACAAATCAATCTGCAGCAGATGCACCACTTTCAAAACAGTCAAGCTTTCCGCGATTTGCGCCGACCGAACGTCCGCTGGCCAAGAGCACAAGCAAAATCTGGCAACTCGATTGATCCAAGAATTTTCCAGTTCAGACAATGTCGTCACTGGACACATTGTACTCCAGCTGGGACAGCTTTCTAGCCTGCCAGTGTGGACATACCGCATGATGGTTGCAGTGAATGCAAGCGCCGATGTGGGTCGGCCGCGATCGCACATCTCAAGTGCACACCCGACCACCCAATGCAAAAAATTTATCCTCGTGGTGAAGTGAACCAGATTTTCACCTAAATAGAATCTCGATGCGACATCTACGAGAACAGGGAAGGGGTCCGCCGCTGCTGGAATGCAGGGAAAGTCCAGTAACCAGCAAGCCGGCCTGGCAACCTGCAACTCAAATGACACCGTGTTTCCCTCGATTTCAATATTCCTCACTGGTACCGTTTGGGGAGGAAGTATACTTGTCGAGGACGAGACTGACCATCCGTCCTCGGACTTGACAAGAGTGTACTCCCATATCGACCCGTCCGTTAACAGCAGCAACAGCAGCAACGTGCTGCTTCTCCCAACAACTTGCATCGCAGCAACTGGGTGAGTAAGTCGAATAGTATGGAATGTCAGCTCCAACGGAACAAGGGCTCCGTCTTCCTTCTCGTGCCATGCTGCATCGACGACGCTGCATTGAACGGTATGGGTTTCATCATGTCGGGCCCAAATTAGCAATGGTTCGTCGCAAATGAAGATAGCGTATCTAAGATCCGTCCTCAGGGAAAAGGTTTTGTCTCGGCCACTGGTATCGCCTAACACCAGATTTCGAACCGATCCCCAAATTGCGATGCTGCCTGCGTGGTCGTGGCAACAGACCCCCATAATTGCCGATTTATGTTCCTTGAGAGCGTCGCATCACTCGAATCAACTTTGGGCGGCCGGGATACAGTCGTTGATGGTAGTTCCCCCAACCAGAAGCTCAGAGCGAAGCCCAACCATGAAATTACGTCTCTACTGAAACGACGACGAATCCAGGGTTTGGACACAGAGGAGTTTCTGGGAGCATTCGACAAAAAGTGGTCCAAACCAGCAGAGAATCGGGCACCAGTCCAAGGGGCACCTGTTTGGAAATTGGACTGCCTAGGCGACGATTCGGTCACTGCAGTCGTAACAGAACAGGCGCTTGGCACTCAAATTGGGACGCAGGACGACTGCGACGTGACTGCTGTCGACTGTAAAACTTCAGGCGAGGTGGCGCCGCAACGAACAAGCGGAAAGCTAAGCAGCATGGTAGGGCGACAACTTCGAAGCATGCCTCCATCTGCCCTCCTGACGGGCGACCAGGCGTCCCGACTAAAGGATCACCACAACACTCACGTCCAGAAGTACTACAACCCTTCACTTGGTCAACTGGCAGGCAAGACTCGAACATGGAAGGACCACAAGGATGCGACGGATATTGTTACCGGAAGGTACACATTGGAAGAAGAGCGCATCTTATTTGACGCTGTTCGGGCGCAGTTCGATTCCATTGGCGTCTCGTTCGAGGAAGGCTGCAAGAAGTTCATCGCCTGTTGGTCACGGGAAAAGATGAAAGACACATTCCACTTGACAGTCGCTCGTAGTCTTCCCAGGAGGTCCGTTAAGTCGGTTTACCAACACCTGCAGAAGTGGTACGCCTCTCTCAGCCTCAAGCGGGGATTATGGACAAAGGAAGAAGTGGAACAGTTGAAGTATTTTTTCCATAAGGCTATGGCCGAGCAGCGACCCATGGACTTCGGCGCAATCGCTCAGGAATTAGGTCGCTTCCGCACTGACGTCGCAGACAAGGCTTCACAGATGCATGACAGGTTCCTTCATGGGGACCCCACGAAGTCTCTGGCCCCTCCTAAGTCAGGCCGGCTTCCTGGCAAAGAGGACTACGTCCATTTCACAAGTGAAATGGATTTTCACCTCCTGTTCCATGTACGACGGCTCACTGGTGATACGATTCCGACAGTTCCTGTCCTCTGGGACCAAATTCAGATGTTCGTTCCCAAGGCGACTGCAGGACAATGCCGAAAGCGTTTCACTCGTATTCTGGTGCGACATCTTACATGCTCGCCAACGGTGAATGGCGTAGATTTCGAATCCATCACGAGGCAGGTGGTGAGATACCTCTACAGAGTGCTGTCCACTAGAGCTGAAGTGCCTGAGGAGTACAAAAACCAGTTGAAGGCCAAAGCGAAACAGTCACGTGAGCAGGTACTTCTGCAAATAGGCAAGAAGGACCATACAGTCCAGAAATTCCAGCGTGTCGGGCTGATTCATTCACTGAAGGACGTTCAATGGGCGCAAGTTCTACATCCCATTCCATTATTTGCAGACGTCTGCCGACTGCTCTTTTTTGGAGCAGCTCGGAAACGTCTCCCTGAGAGACTGAGCCCTGATGTCCTCGAATTGCGAGAGCAGCGTATCGAGGGAATGATCCAGGAGGCTGTGCCAGCTTGTATTTTGAAGAAGCAAGTCAAATACTTGTACAAGGCTTTGAAGTGTCCGTATTTCGCTGAAGAGGATCAGGATAAGTATATTCGTACTGTAGAATGGCTCAAGGGCGTGAACAACTCCGTCTTGGTTCTGGATGATCTTCTGGAGACCGGAAAACAGGACAAAGAAGCACTCAATAATAAGGAAGGCGATTTCTACATTGAGAGGATGCTGCCGGATAGCCCCAAGGACGATTGTGCAAGTGGATGATTGGATTTCCAAATTCTCGTATCCCGATAATTCGCCGGCAAATCTAAATTCCAAAAAATATTGGCAATGCCCAAGAAGGCTGTAGCGAAGAAAGCTGCCACTCCGGTGAAGAAGGTCAAGAAGGAGAAAAAACAGAAGAGGGACGGTCCTAAGCGACCCATGACGGCCTACTTTTTTTATGCAAACGAGATCCGTGACAAGGTGACAGCCGAGATAAAGAAGGTCAATCCAGGGGCCAAGGTGACAGACGTGGCGAAGGAGATAGGCAGCAAGTGGCGCAGCCTGACCGAGAACGCTAAGGCCAAGTACCAGGCTCTGGCTCGGAATGACAAACTGAGATACCAAGCTGAAAAAGATGCCTCGGCTTAGTGAATTTCTACGTATGATTCTAACGGCCAAAAATACACTCCACTGTTTTTTAAACAAAGCCAGCCCCAAGGACGTTAAGGGGTTTCATCTGCTGCTTCATCTACACGGGGTGCGCGCGGCTTTACGGTCCCGATGCCGGCCCACGCAACCATAATCGCAGCAAAACTGAGGAAGCCCAGGGTGCATCCCATAATTACAAGCTTACTGGGATCCCAGATGGGGTTCGGCTTATTGGACGTCGTAGTCGTGACTGGCGCGATTGACGACGTCTCCTCGGTCGGCTGCGTCGTTGTAGTTGTGGGCAAAGGGAGTTGGGTAGGAGGAGTTATGGGCGGCTTCGTTGGACGGGTCGTTCCACCAAGAGCACTCTCCGTTGTTTCACTTAGACCACTCTCCAGTAGTAGTAGTAGCTCCTTGTAGGCACTTCTTGGGCTCTCGGTCCTCAATTGAAAAGCGCCGACAAGCGCCAACATCAGAACACATAGTATCCGAGTCATTAGTAAGGTGTTACTGCCAGTTTGAAAGAATAAATTACGACCATTTTGTGGGCTTATATGAAAAAGTCTGTTATAAAATCGCTGCAATGACAGGAGTCCATATTTGATTGAAACCGTTCTGTCCCACATCTCACACAAAATACAGTCATCGTCCAGACATGCATTTACTCGGTAACAAGTGGTTCCGTTTAGCGGAATGGACCTTCACAATTTTCCTAACAAGTATAGTCTACTATGGCTGGCAGCCGTGGTCTCTGATGCTAATGCGTTCAGGAGCGTACGAGTGGCTTTGCGACACGGATGTACCTCCAATTGATGACAACTATCGTTGCGAGGCGCAGTACGACGCTGTCGGTAGCCTCTATACCCTGGCCACGAGCTCAGAATTCATTTTTGGAATCTTCGCTGGGTGGTTGTTCGACAATGTAGGGCCTCGACTAACGGCAATCGTTGGAGAGGTGCTCTTCTTCGCTGGATACGTGATGATCCTAACCAGTTCGAGCGCATTGCCAATGTACATTCCTGGACATATCTGCGCGGGGGCAGCAGTCAACCTGATTGCGTACCCGTCATTCATCCTAGCTGAGATTTGGCCGAACCGGTCACAAACTCTGATATCTGTCACTCTTGCGGTTCAGGTGGGCGCCACGATTATCGCTCCCATGATGGAGTTGGTCCAAGTCTCCAGCGGTTGGGACTTCCAGGTCATCTTGGGAACTTATCTGGCGTTCTGCGTACCTTTCGTCATTCTTTACTGGCTTTCCCTTCCGCGAAATAGAGTGTTGATGCGTGCTGAGATCGCCGAGGCTACGGGAGCGGTGTACGATCAACAGGCAGAGAAGGAGAGGGATTCCGGCTGGCACGGCTACTTCAACTCCATGATGACTCTGGAGTACGTCGGCGTCCTCATTTGGTACACGGCAAGCATCATGATGTACAATTCCTATACGGTGCGTCTGCGAAGCCACTCAGGAGATGCGGTAGCTAACTTTATGGGATGGATAATGCCAGCCCAGGGCGTCCTCGCTGTGGTGTTCGGCTTCCTGAACGACAAGGTGATAACGATATGGATCATCCTCGGAATCACTGTTGGCAACATACTCTTCCTGTTGATCGGCTTCATTCCCTCCACTGTCGCCCAATATATCGGCGTCGTGTTATACGTTATAACGAACTCCTACATCTACACCACGAAGTATACCTACACTGCGGAGCTGTTCCCACCTGAGCACTTCGGAAAGTTGGCAGGCACCATTGGATTCGCCAGTGGCTGGTTACAGATGTTCAATATTCTGATTGACAAGTCCGGGGCTGCGTACTCATCCTTGTTTACGGGGTGGGTAATCGCAAGTGCTGTGCTTTGCGGAGTTCTGGGCTGGTTCCTTTTCCGACAAGTGAAGCGGGGTATCACGTACAAAACCTCCGTCAACGATGTTGAAACCAGTGTGTTGGCATCATCGGAGTCTACTTCTACGGCAGGGTCCCGAAAGAGGCGCGGTTCCAAGTCGACGTCTGTAACGTCCTCGGTGCCAACTTCCACGCTATCCTCATCGTAGTGTTTCTATGTTTTTGTAATGAATGCATCGCACTCAGCGTTATGCTGGTCTGAGTTTCAGGACGATATGCTCTGTAGATCCTTTTGACAAATTGACACTTGAGGGGTTGAGAGCGATTACAACGTGTTCGCACAGCGACTGCAAAGTTCTGTTGGTATTTCGTCTGCCACCAGTCTAGTCCACGCGCCGATCTGTTCCCAATCTATGTCGGCAGAGGAGATTCCACCCGCGTGCACTTCGGGAGCTGAGAAAATTTTCGCGGATGCACCGCGATAGATTGTTCGTAATACAACCTACGGTGCCCGTAGAGCAGGTGGAGCCGTTGATGGTTGAGCGGCAATCATCCGTAATTGTTGGAGAAAAACGCAGGACTCCCTCCACCACGACTCCAGCATCGCTGTCTGCTTATTCGGTTGTGGATGCAGATCGGCAACTCCGCCATTCAAGTTACACCACAGAGAGCCCGCCCAGAGGCAGTCCGGTTAGGCTGAACACGCTGTTGCCTGCGTATCTTATCGGTAGCCGTCTTCTCGGCGAATCAACTCCAGTCTCCATCAACGTCTACAGGATTGCCTTCGGTTTATATCACTCATCGTTGGCCGTAGGATCAGTTGAGTATCACTTCTGGGATGGAACAGGCGTGAAGTGCCACGAGCGATTCTCTTTTCGAGGCACCAACATAGCGATTGATCATCTTCCGCATGTCGAGGAGATTTCTGTTGGCTGGCTTAGGAAAAAACCTTTAGAAGTCGATCACTGGATTTGGAAGATATCACAGGACTTCAGCGCCTTCAGCTACGACCTCCTCACCCATAACTGCAACCACTTCGTGGCGCGGGGGATAAAGGCTCTCGGGTTCGAATTCTCCATGCCAGCATGGATTAATAGGGCGGCAGTTGGAGCCAACTGGCTGTGCTATGTGGTTCCACATCTTCGAAAGTACCTAGTTGAAGGTCTACAAGGCGACAAAGTAGCGTGCCCAACATGATATGTGAACAGTTAGACAGATCTAGACCTCCCATTTACAAGAGGTATTGTGTCGGAATCATCCCTGTGGCACTACGTGCCAGGACACAGAGCGCCGTAAATACGCAATTCTCGCGAGCATGGTCTCCAAACGCGTGGCCTCTATCAAGGTGGCCGCCACCTCCCACAAACGGCGGGAGAAGCAGCCCGCGTCGCGGTCTAAGGCGGAGCCCCGAGGTTTCGTTAACACGAGGAAGGCACAGAACTCAAGCCAACTGGGTGCAGACCGAAAGGAGGGCACCCACCACCGACGAAGCAACGCAACAGTGAAGCGTCTGGAGATGTACAAGGCGAAGCCGGACCTGAAGAAGATGAGGGAGAAGCCACAGGAACCGTGCAGGATTCAACCGGACAGAAAGTGGTTTACGAACACTCGAGTTGTGAGCCAGACAAAGCTGGAGGAGTTCAGAGAAGCCATGGATCGTATAACCGATGATCCTTACGCTGTAGTAGTCAAACGTGCTAAGCTGCCAACCTCGCTGTTCGATCACACGGGAGAGAAGGATGAGGTCCGGGGAAAGGGCCTGCTCAAGCTCCGGTCCTTCGGAGAGACATTCGGCAAGAAATCCACTCGGAAACGTCCTAAGCTCGCGATGGATTCGTTGGAGGAATTCGCTGCGGCTGCGGCACACGACTGGGATGAGTACGTGCCAGATAAGGACCGGAGCCTTCATCGAGAGGACGATGGCGTACGCGACAAGCACGAGGCGGAGATCTTCAAGAAGGGAACGAGCAAACGTATTTGGGGCGAACTCCACAAAGTGATTGATTCGGCGGATATCATCTGTCAAGTGATCGACGCCAGAGACCCCATGGGGACACGATGCCGATCCGTCGAGAAGTTTCTCAAGAAGGAGAAGCCGCACAAGTACATGGTGCTCATCCTCAACAAGGTGGATTTGGTACCTAACTGGGTAGCTTCTCGGTGGGTCAAGATTCTGAGTGCGGAGTATCCGACTGTGGCTTTCCACGCACATGAGAAAAAAGGTTACGGGCGAATGACGCTGTTGAATCTGCTGAGGCAGTACGCCAAGCTGCTGAAGGATAGGCGTCACGTCTCAATGGGATTCATAGGGTTCCCTAACGCTGGCAAGTCGTCGGTGATCAACTCTTTGAAGAAGGATCGCGTGTGCAAAACGGCGCCTGTACCGGGTGAGACGAAAGTCTGGCAGTACATCATGCTCACCAGTAGGATCCATTTGATCGATTGTCCAGGGATTGTTCCTCCTGACAAGGAGCAGCATGGAGAGTTGAACAAGGTGCTTAGAGGCGTCGTTCGAGCTGAGAAGTTGGAGGATCCTGAGGACTTCATCGATCCGATTTTGGAGAGGGTTGACCCTCGCGCTTTAGTTTTACGCTACAATCTCGACAAGGACTCCACCTGGTCTGACGCGGATGCATTCCTTGATCAGCTGGCCTTGACTATGGGTAAGCTGAAGAAAGGAGGAGAGCCAAATCAGCAAGCGGCGGCTCGGATTGTGATATACGACTGGCAACGCGGACGCCTTCCGTTCTACACTGAACCTCCCCGATTCGATGGAGATGACAAGTTTCAGACATTGCCAGACGAGAAGGTGGAGCTCGTTTCAGAAAATGAGGAGGAGGAACCTCAAGAGGTCCCAGAAGAAGACCATGAGGAATGATTTGGTGAAAGAATGTTATTCCGTACAACCTTTAAGCTCGTTCCGATTCCATTGATCATCTAATGACTTCTATGACTCCTATGCCATATGCACCATTAGTCACTTTTTTTGGCATATGAGTTGACAGCAAACCATTCTGAAACGACTATCGGTTAGCCTTGGCAACGCGCTCGATCTCATCCTTCTTCTTGATGGCGTAGCTGTTAGAAGACTCCTTAGCACAGTTGACGATCTCGTCAGCCAGGCACTCCGCAATGGTCTTGGTGTTGCGGAAGGCGGCGAGTCTGGCACCGACGCACATCAGGTAGATGGCCTGGTTGACGCGTCTCAGAGGAGAGACATCGACAGATTGTCTGCGGACAACACCAGCAGAGCCGATTCGAGTTGAGTCTTCACGCGGGCCTCCATTACGAACAGCGTCAACGAAAACCTGAATGGGGTTCTTGTCGGTCTGCAGGTGGATGAGTTCGAAGGCGTGCTTAACGATTCGGACCGCCATGGTCTTCTTGCCAGCGTTACGTCCATGGCACATCAGTGAGTTCACAAGACGCTCGACAATGGGGCAAGCCACCTTCTTGAACCTCTTGGTCTGGTATCGGCCAGCTGTATGCGGGGCGAAGACGGTGCCTTTGCCTTGGATGGCGAGGTAGTCCTCAAGAGATATGTCGTTGACCTCGACGGCATCGAAGGTCCACTTTCCGAATAGCTGAATCTCGGTCATGGGTTGCTGTCTGGCTGCCGCGAAAAATCGCCCATTTACCCTCTCGAGACAAAACGGATTCGACTTCTGAGGTCTTCTCTCTGCTCACAGATGGTCCTCAGGCAAGCGCTCGTACGCCTATGCTTGTCTCGCAGACGTCCCCCAGCGCAGCTGCCTCCAGTGAATTTAAGCCATCTGACAGGCCCTGTGAGGCTCTCTCGCATAGGTGGATCAAAAACCGACGAGTCACGCAGGTAGACAACTGAAATCCCTGTGCATTGGCGCACCTCTGGTTGTTGCTTCGCCCTTGCTTAGGCTCACGTCGCCTGGTGGGCCGGAAGAAAAGCTCATGTGGAGAGCGCTTACGGGATGCGCTCAAGGTGCAGGCACGTACGTGCTAAAGTTCCTTCAGTGGGCGGGAACTCGAGCTGACTTGTTTCCCGAGTATTTTGTTCGCGGGGCCAGGAATCTGCAGATGCACGTTCCTCCAGAACCGTTGCCGTATACATTGCTTACACTGGAGAAAGTTTTGAACAGCTCCGCTGAAATTGACGTGTCTGGCGCCATTCTGTTTGACACTAATCAGGGACGGCTCGTGCTGGAGCCTGTGCCTGTAGGATCCGGGTGTGTCGCTCAGGTGCACAAGGGGCGGCTCTACAACCTAGACGGAACTTCGAAATCAGTCGCGCTGAAAGTACATCGCTACGAGATCGCAGAGAACATGCAAAGCGACATTCGCGGACTACAACTGATGTCAAACGCAGCCTCGAGAATGTTGGGGAACTGGGGAACGTACCTGTGTGTAAAGGAGGCGACAGATCAGTTCGCTGTGAGCATGTTGCAGCAGCTCGATTTATCAAGAGAGAAGAGGCAGACCGAGATACTTTCTGGACTTTTCAAGAGCGTCAGATCTCGATGGAATTTCTGGGTGCTAAAAGGAGGCGTGCAGTTTCCTGATGTCATCGACTTCAGTCCATCGAAAGAGGTGCTGTTTGAGGAGTACCTTGACGGGATGTCGCTGGTGGATTTCTTAGACAACAGCACCCCAGTCAAGTTTCGGAATTGTTGGCGGCCGAGAAAGCAGACTGTCAGGATTCAAGTCGCACGTCTACTTCTTCGGACTTTTTTGCAGATGGTGTTTGAGGATAACTTCGTTCATGCAGACCTTCACCCTGGAAACCTGAAGATCAAAGTTCGTGAGAGGAGATGGTGGGAGCGCGTCCCTCGAGTGACCGTGCAGATTCTGGACGCGAGCTCTGTAGTCCGACTAGACGCCCGCGACAGGCAGAACCTGCTAGACCTCTTACAGTGCGTGGTTTCCGGTAATGGTGCGGAGGCCGGTCGACTGATTATAGAACGGTCGAGTCGGCCGATTCCCAAGAATGAGGAGTTCTGTGCCGAAATCGCCGAGATCGTGACTTTGTATTACCGCCTCCGCAGCGGCCTCACGCTGGACGACGTTCGCATCAACGACGTCATCACCCGTCTGCTGAAGGCGGCTTGTCAGCACAAGGTAGAGCTCGACCCTCACTTCGTTCAGCTGTGTTTGGCAACAATGGTTTTTGAGGGAACGGTTCGTCAACTGTATCCCGACATGGACCTGCTAACGGAGGCGGTGCCATTCATTCTTAAGGCGCAACTCAGGGCCAAACGCGGCTGGTGAGAGTTCATGTTTGTGTGTCTTTGTTAAGATGGGTGTCCAGAATTGTCATGATTACTGGAAAGCTGGTGTATGAGTCTGCATTCGCTTACGTATCTGCACACAAGAGGTGCATGTTTGTTCGGTTGCCTGATGTTCCACACCGGAAGAGATCGTTTCTGGATCTTCTCCGAGGAATATCCTCGGATGCGGCTGACCCTGTGTTCATTGGGAGGACAGTGGCAGGGTCAGCAGCGTCTACGAGCTTATACCTTGGCAAGTTGATGGAATTCGAGGCGTTTTTGATGGATGAGAGAGCAGAGACAGCCCCTGACGAAATGACGTGGCTGCCTCCTGACCTCCTTCTAGATCTTGAAAGGTCTTTTAGGGACCAGAAACGCGAAAAAGCTCGACGTATGCTCTCGCCGAGGTCTCGAGAACGAGTGGACGAGAGGAATGCGAAGAAGGAGGAAGATCGAAAGAAGCAGATTCGGCGGAATCTGATTCGGCAGGCGTTGGGCAAGGCAATGAAGCCGGAGGAGGACGATGAAGACTACGATCATGAAACTATCCCCGACCTTCGGAAGTTCGTGATCTGTGCGTCCAATCTACAAGCGGCTATGATGAGGGAGGGTTCCTGTTTCGTCCGCTTCAATGAGGTGGCGCAGGGACTGGGACTGCCGCTGCTGGCCTCTCGACTGCCCTCCACCGTAGTGAGCTTCGCCGCCTGCGTGTCTCATACCATGGTGCAGAGCCCAGGCGACTTCACTCTGGCAGTCCACGACAAGGACAAGCTCCCCTCGCTGCTATCCACCTGGTCGACCTTGGGGGGCTATCCACGGCAGCTCTGGCAACGCCTGGATAAAGTGTTCTCTAGCGCCTCGCGCGTTCTTGCGGGTGTTGCGGAGCATGCGTGCATGTGGGAAGTGGAATTGCTGGGGTCGGCCAACCCCAGGCCTTGTCGAATCGCGCTCACGACCTGCAAATTAAGCGACAAATCGAACTTGGTTGCCTTAGTTGCTGCTTGCGCTGGATGTGGGGATTTCGAGCACGTGATCGGACCAAAGGATAATGCCTTCGCTAAGGCTAATCTGAGAACCACTAACGGCGAAGGGAACCAGTGGGAAGAATGGACACTTCTGTTGGAGGACCTACATACACTTGGACTACAGCAGCAAGACATCATTGTCCTGATTAAGCTCTGCTTGGCCATAGCACTACTGCCACAACTGGATGACGACACTCGCGAAGACCCCAATACCGCAGAGGACCGGCAGACGCCTACGGCCCCGAGCGCCTTCAACGTCGAAACCATCCTGGCCGCTCCGCGACCTCCGTCCGTGTCCTCAACGCCGTCGCAGATCGGTAGCTCGTTGCTGCCTCCGGGAATCAAGAGCGGCATCTGGAGCCCGTCTGCCGAAGGAGTGAAGACAGTGCGCACCGCACGCGTTCCACCGCGTATGAGAGCAGACCGGTCGGCAAAGCCACCTACGAGGCCTCCGTCTCGACTTGAGCCGGCATCCATATCGCCTCACAGGTACTCGTCGCTTTCTCCTCCAGGGGTCAAGGATCAGACGCGATCGCGGGTGTCGTCGAGCTTGTCTCCGACTCCGGCAGGGGTAAAGCATCAGACGCGATCGCGGGTGTCGTCGAGCTTGTCTCCGACTCCGGCAGGGGTCAAGGATCAGACGCGATCGCGGGTGTCGTCGAGCTTGTCTCCGGCTCCTCCAGGGGTAAAGATCGGGGTCCGGACTCCCAGTGGCGTCTACGCGCCTCCCAAGGTGCACGCTCCCCGAGAGTCAAGTGCGTCGGCCAGATCTGTCTCCCAGCTGTCCAGTGCAATGTCTTCGGTGGATCAGGGGAGTTCACGGCGGAACTGGGAGACATTCACACTTGTTTTGCCCCCGCTCAAGCAAGTCGTCGCCAGAAACCTCGGCTGCTCTGAGGAGAAGCTTGAATTGCTGGGAGGTCACATGCGCTCGCACTTCCGCCACCCTTTCCGAGAGCTGGCGGACCTGGCGACGGAGGCCTTGCTGGAGGGTTTGACCTCCGCCGTTAGGGAGGCAGTGCTGGGCAACATGCCAGCCGCACCAAGGTTGCCTGCACATCCGGTGACCGTGCGCCTGCTTGCCAGCGATTGCGTAGAGTCAGCTGAGGGATGGTTGGCGGTGAGCGTAGTCGATGTGACAGGCAAATCCGGATCTGTAGCGACGGCACTCGACCTTAAACGGTCTGGAGTGGGAGGCTGCAACGTCACACAGGACCACCTAGATCTGCTGGAATCGCCAAGTATCTCTTGGCTAGAGTGCTGGGACGCCGAGAAAACATTGCACGAGCTCGACGGACGCACGTATCTGAGCTATCCGGGTTCGAAATGCGCCATTGACTGCACCGAGGACGTACAGTGTACAGTGCCCCTGCCCGCTAGTTTCCAGGCGGACGTACAGTCTTTGCCTCATCTGAAGCGTTTTTGTCACTCTGTGCCTACCGAGGGAAGTCGGGTGACCAGGGCTGAACGCAAGCTGCACCACATGGCCTCGGTGTGCTGGCGTTCGCCTCACCGAGGCGTAATACTACGGGCAGACGAGGAAGTCGCTCGGGCCATGGAGCCCTTGATTCAAGTACAACGATCCTCAGACACAGAAGAGGCACTCCGAAGCCTCGTAGAGGGCAACGACTACACTGAAGCTGCAGATGGGAGTCTTTGGTTCACAATGCAGGCCCAGGAGAAGTTTGTGAGTACGTCTCCTAAGCACCAGTGATCTTGATGTGACGAGATTCTCATGTGTAAGAGTGTGTGCACTTTGGACGCACACAAGCAGCATGATCGGAAAACGGATCCAGGCCGCGCCAAAAGAGATTAAGTACCCACCGCTACAGAGGGACATGGAAGTCATCATGGTCGATGAGGCCGCCAAGAGCCTTGACCTGACGGAGAGTGACGGAGAACTGCAGTGTCGGACCCCTCGGGTCTCCATGGTGGCCTCCTTATATGGAGCGATGGCAGTAATGTCAGCGCTACTGGTAAAACTCACCGGGAGTCACTCTATGGTGGGAACCCTCATGGTTATCGTTGCCATCTCGACCACCTTGGGATTTCGCAGGAACCAGTCCTACAGTCATCATCTAGAGCCTTCGAAAGTGGAAAAGGTCACTGAGTTGGCTCACCTCGCAGGTGACGTCATGCGTTTGGAAGAGCTGCACGGCAAGTCCAGAAGGGAGACGGACACAATGCTGAAACAGCTAAAGAAGCAGCAGTAAAGGCACTTCCAGTTCGGTTAAGGGAAGCATAACATTCTCACTGGGCGAAAATAGACTCCTTGGGGGTTACTCTGGTCTGAGGAGGATTGGAGCCCATAAGTTGGGCAACCAGAGGCTTGAAGAACTGCAAGGACAGCATGTAAAAGAACATGATTCCGCAATCAGTAGGGGCAGGGTTATCTCCTAGTCTCTGCTGCGTTAGCTTGATAAGAGGCCAAAAAGGTACGAAAGGCAGCTGGGCCACCACAGTGCTCGCGAACCACTTATTGATGTAGGGCATCGTGAAAAGCGATGGCAGGATGCACCACAGCTGAGACTTGCTGCGAGCAGCATCATATTCCTTCTTCACCTCCTCCAAATGTTCAGTCTTCGTCTGGATTTTCGTCTCGACTTTCGAAACCTGCTTGTCATTAGCGCTGTCGAGTTCAGCCTGTAAAAGCTCGACCTTGCGGGAAACCTTCAACACCTTCTCCTCTAGGACTCTGCCCTCTCCCCTGACGTAGAAGATGAACCAGAACACAAGCTCGCCGATGAGAGCAGCGCCGAAACCTGCTGCGACGGCTTGCAGGACGATGCTCGAGTAGTCGCCCATAATTAACGATTTCGCAATTGGTGGGATCCAGACTTCTCAGAAAAAAAAAAGTTTGCCAAAGAGTTCAGCTATTGTCTTCAATGACTGATTGAACCACCAACGCGATGGCGAGCGTACAAAACTAAACAGATGTCTGTTAAAATCAACACGTAGCATGTTCTCTCGAACTACAGATCCACTCAAGCCTAGCTTGGACACTCTCATCCACCGGGGGGTTGCAACATAGCGGTATTGAGCATAGCCGCTTATAGTAGCCATCAAAATCACACCGAGACATCTCCAAGAGCTCCACGCAAAGAACCCTTTCCTGGCCGAAGCCAACGGCCAACCCCTCGCCGGTCTGCCGAAGGAGGGGTGTCGAAAGCGGTACATCTGACGCCGTTGGCCACTCTCCGCGTCCATCCGAATCCAGAACTTGGTAGTTGGTTAGGACCTCTGCGGTTGATTCATCGATGGCTGATGATCGAATACTTTCACGGACAGCAGCTGTATGGAAATCTTTGGGGCGAAGCCGAAGTTGACGCATGGTGACTTTCGACGTGGAGCCTTTGGCTTTCCTCATCGCAACGCTGGTCTTCAGTACGGTCGCATGAGGGTGAAAGACTACACCCTTGGCAGCGGCGTCGTACCGTGTCAGGAGGCCCATCTCCGACCCGCTGATGGCAGTCCAGGCGTTACGCGCGGATTGGAAGGCATCAACCTCGTCACGAGAGGGCCGGTCAGTGTCAGGATGCACGAGAGGCCCATCGTCTTGGGATGCAGCCGCTAGAAGAAGCCTTTGGTTTTCCTTCTCGAGTTTTCGTAGCTTTTGCCGGCGCTTTCGTCGACGGCGTTGTTTTCCAGTTTCTTTATCCGGTGCGGCATTAGCGGCCAACCTAGGAGTTTGAAGTTGCTTAGCGAAGTCCTGCATGAAGTCTTGTGAGGTGCTCTTCTCCGTAGTCCGCGGAGCAGGCCCCTCTGCCTCTCGCTGGACTTGACATCGTTCACAGAGTCTCAAACCCGGAACGTCAGAAGCTTTCACTGGGAGATAGTAGGCTGTCGACGCCAACGCAGCCATGTTGACTTGGTCTAGTGACTCGCTGTGGCAAGGCACACTATTGAAGTGGCTGGTGGGCCGATCAAAGGCGCCGTTCAGATGAGACCCAGCCCCAATTACCATTAGGCCTGTCTTGGAAAAGCATATTGACAGAACCTCGTGGAAATTCGTAAGGAGTGCAACCTCCTGTGGCGGCGGGGAAGCAAAAAGCACGTGTGGGCCGAAGGTGCCGAGATGGTTCATGGTGATGTCTACAGGAAGGAGCTGGGTCTCCAAAGCGAGGCGATCTTCATTGGAGAGTCTTTCGGGAATGTGCTCAACAAGGTTTTTTGCTCTCAACAGGCTCGCAAGCTCCTCTTCCTCGTCGCAAGTGAGTTCGCACCTCTCCAACAAATCACGCTTACGGGCCTGGCAGAAATGACTCACGGCGGCTCTCAAAGTCGCGATTGCCACGGAAAGCTCCCTTGGCTTCAGTGACAAAACGAGGAGGGCTGTGTACTGATCAAGAGGGCCTCACATATGTGCATCTTCGTGGAATTCACAACAGCTGGCTGCAGATGAGGGCTCTCCTCCACTATTTGGTCCTGCATCCGTTCAATGTTGGACGTTAGATACGGCTGGTGCAGGCGGAGGGCGACAAAGTGAGTAGCTCGCTTAGCCATGGCCGCGGAGGGTGTGCTGCTTTCGGAAACTTCGGGTTTGGTGTCAGTCTTGTTGTCGTGATGAGAGGCGTAAGAGCGGCCGCAAAGAGCACAGACGGAAAAGTCGGGAGGTCTAGGTATGTTTTTTCTGCGGCGTCGGGATCTGAGGCCCGCGTCTCCAGTCCTGGAGTCGGGACTTTTGGGAGTCTC
The DNA here is from genome assembly GCF_019968985.1 of Porospora cf. gigantea B. Taxonomy (NCBI): domain Eukaryota; phylum Apicomplexa; class Conoidasida; order Eugregarinorida; family Porosporidae; genus Porospora; species Porospora cf. gigantea B. The sequence goes on along the minus strand of NW_027178985.1, from coordinate 1,867 downwards.
TGGGTCCGGGCAGACAGCTTCATGGGACCGTAAGCTAGGTACGGAAGCAAGAGTTGGAGCTGGTGGAAGTCGAGGAGTAAACAAAGAGAACCGCGATTTATCAACGACGTTATCAAATCTCAGCGCGCGAAAGCTCTTAAGTTTTCGTAGAAGTGAGGCTCGTTTGGTGGCCCGCCGCGCGCTGAGAGGTGGCGGGTCCCTGTCAAGCTCATCGGCGGGGACAAATTCGGCTTGTCGCAAACTAAGAATAGATGGCACCTGAGTGTGTGGTTGTGATGGCTGACTCCTGGGAGTCGAGCCGTTGTCAACCAGTGACAACGAACTGACTAGCTCGTCGAAGAATGCTTGGTGGGCCTCCTCCGGTAGCCCCTGCATCGACGTCACGGCGCTATTCCGTCTCGCCTTGGAGACTCGGGCAGGAGCCTGAGAGAGAAGTTCAGTGGTGTCACGGATCATGATGACAAAATAATTACGGAGTTTTAGTCAGGATTCCACCCTGTTGACTGTATTGGTTCGTGTCACTGGTCCAAAAAAAAACCCTTTGGATTGTGTTTGTAAAACTTGTGTATAATGAGCAAAATTCCGAGGTGATGACTGGATTGTTTGTGCAACCAACCATTAAGGAGATTGCTTGCCTGCTGGAGGAGAGGATTGCGGATCACTGGGCGGAGTATTCTTTGAACAAGCATGAGCAAGCACTTCCAGAGCAACCAACCGTTAAAGAGATCGCCTGCATGCTGGAGGAGAGGATGGCAGATCACTGGGAGGAGTACTGTTTGAACAAGCCTGAGCAAGCCTGCGAGCCTGAGCAAGCGCGAGCAAGCGCGAGCAAGCGCGAGCAAGCGCGAGCAAGCGTGCGCAAACGTGCGCAAGCCTGAGCAAGCCTGAGCAAGCCTGAGCAAGCCTGAGCAAGCCTGAGCAAGCGTGAGCAAGCGTGAGCAAGCGTGAGCAAGCCCTCAAAGTGACGATGTTACACAACTTTTTGGTTCATTCACATATTCACTGAATTAAGCGGCTTCAAGTCATCATGCCTGCGTCTCTGTGGGTTGCGCAGCGACGAAAACGGCCTCCTCTTCGGACCTAGTTTTGCGGACGCACAGCACAATCCCTCCGATGACAACTACCGCTCCCACTATTGAACCGGCAGTAATACCAACGATAGCTCCTGTCGAGAGGCCGCTGCTGCCAAGGCGCTTGTAGGCCGCGTCCCTGATGGATTCGGCTCTACCGGTAAGCGTGTTGGGTGCGAAGAGGTTTGCGGGGGAAAGAAGCATGCCGGCGTCGGTGAGGAACTGGTTGAGCTCGGCGATCTGGTCCTCTGAGAGTCGCTCTACGCCATTGACCCTCTGAAGGGCCTCCAACATACGCTTTGTGCTCTTGAGGAGCTTCTTCATTGTGTTAGCGAGGCTGCGGAACTGCGAGGGGAACCCGTTAATTGCTTCGAGAGCGGCCTCGGCAGCGGAGATACCTGCCTTGCTCATGGTAGTCAAGAGCGGCTTCACCTCCTGAGGGACGACCAGGCCAGCGAGACCGTCAGCCACGCGGTTGGTCATCTCAGCGGCTCTCTTAACAGCCTTGAGATAGTCGTTACTAGCAGGAGAGATAGGCTTCACCGTAGCAGGGTACCCCTCTATGGACGAGGGATCCTGGAATACTAGTTTTCCCACAAGGTAGTCAGGCAGCTTAAATCTTCTCAAGCTATCGGTCAGGAGAGAGAACTCGGGAAAAGAGACGTTTGGAAGGGAACCGCCGCTTGGGAGAGTGATGGGCTTACCGGGGCCGGTAATATGGGGGAGAGTGTAGGGCATATCCGGGCCGGTAATATGGGGGAGAGTGTAGGGCATATCCGGGCCGGTAATATGGGGGA
>NW_027178984.1:0-2361 GCF_019968985.1 Porospora cf. gigantea B | reverse complement strand
CAGTCTCTGGGAGTCATCCCTTCTACGACGCCGTAGCTCAAGGCACGCGTAGTTATAACGTAGAAAGCGGAGCCGGATTTGATGACCGAACGGTGGTTTTCGAAGAACTCAGCACATTCGGATTCCGTGCCTGATGTTCCGACACACCTAGTTAGATGAGGCCACCAGCTATCAGTTGCCAGACGGAACTCCCACGAGTCTTGCAAGGCCAGTGGTCCCCCTGATGACCCCGATATTATTAGTACAGAGTAGGGGCGTTTGGGTTTCTCGGACCCGAGCTTAGAGTAGGATGTCATACGAAGAAGTTTACTCGGTCCCTTCAACCAAGATTTATGCCTATGGTCCTTCTTGCCGTCTGTGACAATAATTCCAGCCTTGGCTCGCACCACCGGTAGGTGGTCCTCGTCGCTGAGAGGCGATAGGCAAGCCCACACTCCTCCGAATGTGAACGACCACAAATCGTTCAGATAACACCGGGCTAGCGTTTCAGTAGTTCTGCACGTGGATATGGCGCCCATAATGTCCGACCTCCGGCGCTGCTGCAGAGCTGCGTCGTCCACCGCCGCGTTACTCACTTTCCACCAGCGTGGTACGTGCCGGGTTGGGACCATCTGTTGCTGCACGACGCGTACTGCGCGCGTTCTCGAGAGGTCCAACGCAAGTTTGCTCACCGGGCTGGACCTGGCCTCCAAAGAGGTATACAGTATCCTCGTACGCAGCTAGTGAGGCCGAGCTTCTAGGAATCGGCCAGCGCTTGCACACTTGATGGTGGCGCCGCCAACCCCAAAAGGTCATCTCAAGCTTCAATTCCCATAAATCGCAGAGGCTATCTCCGTCGTCAAGAGACAAACCACCAAACACCACTACTGACTGCATTCCCGGTGCCCAGCACGCGGCAGTATTTTTCCGACACGTGGGCATTGCGGGTACATCGCTGCGGTGGCAATGGAACACGTGTAGGTTCTCTACATCGAAGGCAGAGGCATAGTGGGGCTCTTCTCCTGCCTCCGAGGGAAAATATCCAAACAGCTGAATGACGTGGGTGTCAGTACCGACGAACGTACTGTCTTTTGCGATACGTAGGGGGCTTTTTAATTCCTCTACCCTAAGGTACTCGGAGGTAACAGGGATCCACTTGACGACGGTAAGCAAGGGGGAATCAATATCGAGGTGGACTCTGTAGCTGGTCTCATCTGCGACGTAACCCAATAAGTACACGCACTTCTTTGCTTCGACTGCTGAAACCAACCGGAAATTCGGACAGACATCTCTGCACTCACACTCCCCCCCCACACTCACTGCAGACGCTCCCTAAACAAGTCCATCAGCCGGAGAGTGAGCTTCGTGCGGTCACCCGCCTTGGCATCCACCTTGGCATCCATTCGCAGAATCTCCAGGGTCAGCACATCCAATGAAGATATCGGCATTCCATCAGTTTCCACATCTTCCCGTTCCACGTCCGTCATATCATCCATGGAGAGACTCCTACGTCTTTTTGCAACTTGGGACTCACATGAGGTTCCATGGGTAATTCTTCTTCGAGTGTGAGGAGAGAGAACTCAGCATGCTATCTCATCCAGCTGTAATTAATCAATTTGGCTAATTCTCGCCCATGTACGCTGCGGCCGGCACGGAAGACCAACAAATCTCCTCCGTAGGTCTGGACTCGGAACCTCATTCAGAAAGTGCTCTCGATGAGAAACGTCGTTCAATCATTGGCGCAGAGACGAGACATCCCTGGTATTCGCGACATGGTCAACGAGCTGCGTCGGGAGCGGAGTACTCATGTGATGGAGGCGTCTCTGGTGCTCCACCACGCTTCGCAGTTCCCTGAACTGAACGACCTGGTGATCGACTTGATACGTTCTGGTTGCAATGTATTCTACTCTGACATGAACGGTGACACGGTGGTCCATTTCTGCGTCCGTGGTTGCAACTTCCAACTTCTGCGACAGATCGTCAACGAGAAAGGACCTGAAGTCCTCACGTATGTCAACAACTCCCAGTTTAACCCCTTCCTTACCACTTGCGCTGAAGCCTCCGACGACCGTGCATACGAAATCCTAAACATTCTGGAGTACATGTATCTTCAAGGAGTGTCTCTGGAGTCGCAAGACCATCAAGGCAGGACATCACTGTTGTGGGCGTGCCAGCGCGGATCTCTTGTTGTGGTCCAGTGGCTTCTCTCTCGAGGGGCCAACTTGGCACACAGGGATCACTGCGGTCGCACAGCTATGCACATGGCCGCCATGCACGGGGATGAAGATACGATTCTGTTGGTCGCAGAGAAGGGGGGAGTGAATTTTGTGAACGCCCAATCCATCGACGATAAGCGCGTCCGCACCCCTCTCGACATTTGCA
>NW_027178983.1:0-2365 GCF_019968985.1 Porospora cf. gigantea B | reverse complement strand
GGCTTCTGAGAAGTCATTCCTCTTCCCCGTCACCCCATTGGACTACCACGTTATCAACCAGTGGGAGAGAGAGTACCTGGAGATTGGTGGTTCTTGGATGGCAATGCCTTTGTGCGATTTCATCGGCAAATTCTCACGGTTGTTCGAGCTGTTGCCTGTTGTTGACGAAAAGGTCACAGAGATATCCCGAGCATTCGTTGCGATCATGTCCCTGTCTCTGTGGAGATCGCCGCGGCTGTTTTTAGACAGACCTTCTCTTTCCGGAGGCGTGCTATTTTACCACACTTTGGTGTCGATTAACAACTGGTTCCCCGAGATACCCATCAGCGGTTTGAACTTGGAGGCCTTTGAGACGTGTATGATTCAGCTGACTGGGTGCCGTTCCAGAGGAAGGTTCCGGTCCCTAAATCAGGAGATCCAACGCTCGCTTAATCGGCCTCCAGACCGCAGCGATGCAAACGTTCAGCATGTCCTTCGAAAGTTTCCGATCCTAAGCCGCTTCTACGATTTCTGAATGCGTAGGCTTTCACAACCATTCCCCACGAGCAGAGGTGATATGTAAGGGTCATTAGAAGGTTCACGAGCAGAGCTCGGAAGGTTCACAAGCAGAACTTCGAAGGTTCACGAGCAGAACTTCGAAGGTTCACAATCAGAACTTCGAAGGTTCACGAGCAGAGCTTGGAAGGTTCACGAGCAGAGCTCGGAAGGTTCACAAGCAGAACTTCGAAACTTCGAAGGTACCCCTGGAAGGTTTACGCTTCGCTGTTATGTTCCAACTGATCTGTTCCGTCTTGTGCTGCTGCTGGCTTTGCGGGTCATCTCGTACTACTCCACTTTATGTTCAATTGATCAACATTCTAACTCCACCATCTGCTGCTGGATTCGCAGATCATCTTGTGCTGCTCCACATTATTCTGCTGGATTTGCTGATCATGCTGGCTTTCAAACGCTGATACGGAGAAGCTTTCGCTGACAGGGCACTGCCATGATTTTAGCGATTCACAACATTTGGCGAGGCTTACAAAGTAAGGCTTACTTAGCGATCGCCGAAGACTGCCGATCTCAGCTTGACAATTTCTCCCACCGCAGTAGCGTGTAGCGACTTGAGATTGTTCAGCAAGACCTGATTGGCGGTTCGTAGCCTGTTATTCTCTGCCATAAGACGCTTCAATTGAGCGGAGGTTTCTCTGCAGAAGTAGCACCTTGAGTCGACTTTTCCGGGGTCCATAACTCAGTATCTTTGTCTTTTTGTGCAAGTATGATTCATCGGGGACGGGGTCCGTTTTCTGCCGGCCTCGGCCTGCTTGGCTGGAGCGTGGATGTCAGCGTGAGACGTCACCAGGCTTCTAGCTGTGTGGAATCCGCCCGACCCCACAACCGTGAACACGTCTGCATTCGGCTGTGTGCTGGGGCGGTCTCGTAACGACGTGGGGACGTTCTTCAGGAGAAACTGTCTCTCATCAGCTCTATCCCACAGCGCTTCGCAGGTCAACGCCCAAAGAGAATGAACAACAAATGCAGAGGGGTTCTGCGATCTGGAGGAAAATGAGTATTTTGTCTGTAACGCGCGAGCCTACTTGGCGAGTTCCGTCGTTTGGGTGCTTCTCATGACGAGGATGTGTGTGATCGGTAGACCGAAGCCTTCCACCACCTCAGCGCCCATAGCTAGCAGTTTATCTTTGAACATTGGGCCGCTGTCGTGCAGACCATGTTCGGACCGACCAGGCATCTTATTGAACCCTGTCAAAAGCACCGTGCACCCTGAAAGGATGCACCGTTTCCGACTCTGCAGAAGTTCGCCGACATGCGGCTCATAGCCCTGTTTCGCGAGGAACAGATAGTGGCTGCAGACCTCTGTGAGGACGCTTTGGAGATAGGGTAGTTGGTAGTCGAGGTCCTCCAAAGGACTTTCTTTCACAAAAGTGGGCGCCAGCAGAGAAGAATGCCTGCTAAAAGCTGTCGAAATCTGCCGCTTGTGTGTCTCGAAGTAATTGTAGAAGAGAACCTTAATAAGGCCCGAATGGAATATGGGACTCCACACGTCATCTCGATCATCAAGGATTACAATCTCTCTAGGGTCAGTATCAGGCAGCAACCTTGACATATCCTTGCGCAGGTCGTTTGTCACGAACGTATCCCGTGCTGCAATGCTGCGTTTTGTTCACCTCTTTCTCTCACCGGTCACCGAAAAAGGCCCTGTCAGGGTCTAGGATGTCCGCGACGATCTGCGCGTACTCCTCAGTGGCGTTTGTATGGATGCACAGAGTGCAAACTTTACTCATTGCGGATAGGAACTCGCGGACGAAGGGACGAAGCTTAAGATAGTATCGTTGGTCGGCCCCATCACGCACGAGAGAGAAGGTGA
>NW_027178982.1:0-19697 GCF_019968985.1 Porospora cf. gigantea B | reverse complement strand
TTCCCACCATTGGATTCAATGTCGAGACGGTCGAGTACAAGAACATTTCCTTCACTGTTTGGGATGTCGGTGGCCAAGACAAAATCCGCCCCTTGTGGCGCCACTATTTCGCCAACACCCATGGACTGATATTCGTCGTCGACTCCAATGATAGAGAGCGAGTGGAGGACGCATGTGAAGAACTTCATAGGATGCTAAGGGAGGATGAGCTCCGCGATTCGGTTCTCCTCGTGTTCGCGAATAAGCAAGACCTGCCCAATGCTATGACTGCCGCGGAGGTCACTGAGAGACTAAAACTCAACTCTTTGAGAACGCGCAAGTGGTACATCCAGTCGGCTTGTGCTACAAGCGGAGAGGGTCTATACGAAGGCCTGGACTGGCTTGCCAATACTCTGAGTGAGCGAAGGTGACAGTGTGCGCGGCGATCCGCATTTAACCAAAGAATTGAGTGCACACCAAATGCTCCCCGAAACTAGAGCGGACGTAGCAAAGGAGAATGCCCTTAATACGAGACTCGTAAAATCAGACTTGACCCTTGCAAAGTTGAACAGTCAACGGAATCAGACTGTAAGCAACGACGATACGCATGATTTAGGAGATATATCTTCAGGACGTGCTCAATCGTGAGCAGGTGCTCACCATGGAAGTACAGCAACTGAATGCTATTCTGAGATCGAGAGACCAACTGAAGAGTCAAAAGAAGGAATCCGATACTCGATCCCCTACGCTCGAGGTTTGGTACCAAACGTTGGGAAAGTTTCCAGATGCATTCGAGAGAGAGATCCAGGCTATCAGAGCGCTGAGACAGCCAGGCATGCCAGCGACCGCCCGGCTTGTTAGAGCCACCAAACGAGTTTGGCAGCAGCTGCTGGCGCCGATATCGAATGTCGTCCTTCCAAACAACCCCACTAAGGCCATGGTGTTCACAGCTAGGGCACGATTGGAGCGTGAGCAAGTCCTCGCGCTGACTCTGTTGAAAGAGCTGCAGTATTCACAGCTGGAGGTTTTGAGGCGGTTGCATTCCCGACAAACACTCCCCCGCGACCCACCTGGGACTGTCAAACTGCTCGACCAGTTGGCTGAGGAAAAGGCAGAGCTGCTCGCAACTTTGCAGCTGAAATCGCAAGCGTTGCATGAAGCAGAGGAAGATCAGCTTCGTTGGCGGGAGAAACTTTCAGTTGCGTCGGAGTTGCTGGAGAACAGCTGTAGGGAAGCAGATTGTCTGCGTAACGAAAATCAACAGCTCCGAGTTGAATCGGCGAAGGATGTCGATTTGGCGGCAGAGAACCAGGCCCTCCGCGAGGCTGTTGAACTCCTCACAAGACGACTAGACGAGGTCGCAGAGAGGCGAGTGCCATTGGCAGCCTCGAATTTCGCCATCCACATTGAACCACAGCCAGGAACTTACTCAGCGGGCAGGGAGGTAGCAGTGTCTCTGCTGGAAGAGCCGTGTGAGGAGCCCCAGGGTGTTGGAGGGGCCACAGAAGCTGCACTGGCAGAGGAAGAGCCGCGTGCGGCTCCGGTGAAGAGTGCAAGGGATGGAGTGGTGCAGGCGTCAGCTGAGGTCCGCCACACCAGCACCTTCACAGCCTCCAGGACTGTTGAACGCCTGACCTCGACGACAGGGGTGGTGTCCACACAAGACCGGGAGGCTGGCTGCGGCCCGGACACTAGGAGACAGCATGTCCAAACGGAAGTCGCAGTTGCAGAAAAGAGCACCAATCTGGAGCGGCCCTCTCTTACTGTCTGCCCTGGCTTGAGTGTATCGATGATAAGACATACGGCAGACGCCATGGTCGGCACCGCGAGCGTGAGACTATCTGCGGTGCGGGCGGTCTCAGAGGCCGTGATGGCGAGATATCCAACTTTGTCGTTGACAGGGTGCCCGCCTGTGGCCGTGCCACCGGGTGAGTGGAAGGATCAGGCTACGAGTACGACGCCTATGAGAATTCCAGAGCTGAACGTGTGGCGACTCAGAGAAGTTTTTATAGAGGCCGAGGTGACGAGTTCCTCGCCGCAGAGCTCCCTACAGAAGTCTCTGCCAGAACCCAAGCCACAAAAGTCTCAGTCTCAAGAGTCTCACTCTCAGCAACCAGAACCTGATCTGCAACAGTCTCAGTCTCAGCAACCAGAATCTGAGCTGCAAGAGTCTCGGTCTGAGCAACCAGAACCTGAGTTGCAAAAGCCTCAGCCACAGCAACCAGAACCTGAGCTGCAAAAGTCTCAGTCGGAAGGAGACTCGTCTCCTCCGACTAACTTAAAGCACAGGGCTGACCTCTCGGTTTCACTCAGCACTCCGGAGGACACAGACCTGACCGAGCTGCACGGAACGCCAGTGGACTCTCCAGCTGAACGTAGTCTTTCAAGCTTCGAGGTGGAAGTGGAACGGGTCATGCAGGCGGTAAACGCTCCCCCACAAGTCGAAGAGAGCTTCGACGTGCGGACTGAGCTCCTTCATATCCGTGAAGAAGTGTTAGCAGTCAGGCGAGAGGCCTATTCAACAAAAGTGCTGGAGAGTCTCTCCAAGATGGGCCAGGACCTGCTCAAAGCTCAGCAGAGGAGCTCAGATCTGGAGCACGAGGCAAAGAACATTCGAGATGACCTCGAAGGCGACCTGAGGCAACTCACCGCTGACATGCGCCGGGTTGAACAGTCTGCCCTGCGCGAGTCGCAGCAGATCAAAAGTGCGTTGGCGTCTCTAGTGGATCGAGTGGTTGCTAGCGACGCACAGGAATCCGAGATGCGATCGATCACAGAGGAAATACAGGCCCTCAAGACCCAAGTTGCCGAAGCTAGCGAGCGCGCAGCCAGCAGGATGGTGGAACTGGAAGCTTCGTTCCAGCAGCTGCCCCCAGCACTACGCGCACAGGTTGAGACCATTAGGCAGTCAACAGCACTCGACCTGGACCGGATAATATCCCCTAACGCTGCCGCAATAGCGCGGCTCGAACGAGAAATTAGAACGTTGCAGGCGAGTCGACATGCTACTACCATTCCCACACTCTGGAGCGTGCAACGACCGCGTTAGTGTTTTTAGCTGCGTAGGACGCGGCTTTTCATGTTGGATTTTTTTATCTAAATGTCAGACTCGGTCGTGGTCCTCTCCACAATCAGCTGTGGGAGACTGCTTGTCTTGAAAAGTGGATCTAGTTTGATCTCGTTGATCTGAATGGTCAGCGCCTTGAACTCCGAGAAATCCTTTGGAAACTCCTCTACATCGCTGGAGAGAACATCGAAGCAGAGCCTGTCGACCAGAGAGGTCATTTCCTCAAACATGGCATGTAGGGCGTCCACCTGCCCCAACGTACTGGGAATTCGTCCACCAGCATTTTTTAACTCCGTCACCCAAGCTTTCAAGAACGCCATGAGCCACTGGTGCGTCTCGGAGAGCACCAGTTCAAGGTCCTCCTTGAGGGGAACCATTTCCGGCAACAGAGCCTCGTCGCCGACAACTAAAAGCGGGTCATCATCGATTTCTGGAGGCGTGGAGGCCTCCGTACTGTCGTCTGGTGGTGTGTAGGGACCCAGATCACTGAGCGCCGCTTTCATATGGTGTGCCATTCGAACCAGCGTCATGGTAAAATTCTGGTAGGCATGGATAGGTATACTGCGGAGGTTGAGCAACGACTCCTGGACAGCTCCTGTGAGTGGCGAAAGGCGGTCCTTTGCTTGCGTATTTTGCTTCAGAGAGCCTATAGTGGACGTCAGTCGACCTACAGCCAGTAGGATATGATTGACACATGTTTGGATGGCCGCCCAGTAGCTCTTGCAAGGGCACAGTCGGTGCAGGTCCTCCACAGCCTCTAAGACTGCGTCCAGGGCTTTCACCGACTCCTGTTCGGGTGTGGCCCATCCCTCCTCGACCGTAAGAACGACAGCGACCCATCTGTAGACTGCGTGCTCGAGCTTGTCGGCACGCGCCACTAGGCACCCATGGAGTTTCCGGGAGTCGCAGACGTCCAAGGTGACACTGGAGTCCCCATCAACGAAACTGGAGAACTTACCTGACCACGCAGACACCGACGTTAACATTTACCGATTTCACATGCACGCCTTCTCAGTTCGTCAAAGATCACCGGGAAGATCTCCTTCGGGGCGTCGGTGTAGAAGAGGGAGTCCAAGTGGTAGTAGTGGGGAACGCAAAGTCGCCGAACGTCGCATTCGGTGAGTTCTTCTAGCATCCAGTTCATGTCGCAGAGGCGGTCGAGTCCTCCGTGGATCAGAGTAACAGGAACCTCCACGTTTCGAAGATCGTATCGCGGAATGCTGATGTCGCCCAGGTTGTACGTATCTGTAAAATGCTGGAATGCGGAACCAGTTTGCTGGAACCAGTGCTGAATGACCTTGACGCTGGTGGTGCTGTACAGATGATAGTAGAACATGCACCTGTCCTGGAAAGGAGCTTTGGATCCATCCACTTGCCATCCAAACAGCAGCTCCAGAAAAGAGTCCAGCAAAAATACGAATGTATGTGGCGTTAGCATCCGTTTCCACGTATCCACAACGGAAATGAAGGCCTTATGGCCGAACAGCGTTAAGAACGAAGACCGATTCGACTTCAGAAGGGGGTACAGGAGGCCGTATGTCTCAGCGGCGTGGTTGATGGCTGTTTCGAAAACAACCTGGGTCTTACCATCCAATTTACATACGGGGCTAATGGCAATGAAGCAGGAGAGCTTCTTCTGTAATTCGGGTTGAGTGGACGCAGCAGCAAACATCTGCGCCGTCCCGTTTGAAAATCCAACGTAGGAGAGCTTCTTTTTACCGGTGGCGTCAATGACAGCGTTAACCATCGTGGGTATGTCGAATGTTGCCAATTCGTCGACACTGAAGTCCCAGTACTCTCTATCGTTGCGGGAGAGGTGACGATGCCTCCAAGAGTACTTGTTCCCTCGGTTATTTCCCAACCACACATCATATCCCATGGAATGAAGCTCCACGGCTAAACTCCGGTGTGGAATAGCGACATAAGCCTCAGATGACATAAGTACACCGTGTACCAGCAGAACAGGCGGGCCCCCTTCTCGACCCCGAAGTCGATGGAGCACAAGTCTAAACCCATCCGCCGTCTCCGCATGAACCTCTTCCATGTCAAGACCCACGCAGGCCAAGAGTTCTCGGGTGCACCAGAAGCACTCTGGTCTTTCCCGTCCAGAGTTAAGCTGGTTGCTAAACACAGTCCGAATCCAAGAACACCTCCTTCTGACTACATCCAACAACCGTTTGCACGGAACGCATCGATAGACACCCATGATCAGGTTTCGCACCAAACTCTCCAGGATCAGGGCGCACGCGAAGACCGCCAGTCGCGCAGTGTCCACCACGGAACGCATGCTACAAATATAACTCCATAATCGTGAATTCGATGTTGATTCGAGATCTGACCGTGATGGCCAAGGCTCAGGCAGCTGCCCTCAGGTACTACTTCCGCAGACCCTACAACGTGAGACCTCGGTCCTAAGTTTATGCAGGCCTTATCGACGCTACTGAATGTAGGAGTGGGCGTAGTGAGTGCTCTGGTTGTGTGGAAGAGCCTGATGTTCGTTCTGTCGTGCGAGTCGCCAGTGGTAGTCGTTCTCAGCGGCTCCATGGAGCCCGCGTATTACAGGGGAGACGTGTTAGCTCTTTACCGAGCGTCAAGCTACGTCCCAGGAGACATCGTGGTGTATAACCTTCTTGACAAGGGGATCCCTATTATTCATCGTGTGATCTCGTCGCACGTCGCGGAAGATGGCCAGCAGTGGTACTTGACCAAGGGTGACAACAATAACGTTGACGACCGCGCGCTCTACCATCCAGGCCAACACTGGATTGACTATGATAGCATTAACGGCAAGACCTTTATGTCTGCTCCTCAGGCTGGCATGGTCACGATATGGATCAACGAGTACCCCATTTTTAAGGCGATCATGATGGTCTTCATTGTCATGGGCCTGTACTGGTCCAAGGATTAGTGTCTTGCAGGCTGGTGCCATGTTGGCTATACAGACCGCATGTGAAAAATTCAGCAAATACCTCAGCATGGCGGCTTCAGCGCTCAGCCCAATTGCACTGCTGTTGCGGAACGGTACATTTCAAGAGGCACGCAAAGTGCTTGAAGAGTCTCCAGTGGGCACCCTCCAGGAAGTATGCAAACAAACAGGCAAGAATCTGGTGTTCGTTGCTGCTGAGCGGCCCAATGACGAGGAGGCCTTATACCTGGTGAGGGAACTGGTGGACGGCAAGGCCAAACTGAATCCTGGGCACTCAGATCACTATCGGCAGACCCCGCTGTTTTTTGCGTCCCGAGATGGGAATGCCGAGACGTTAACGTACCTCTGTGGCAAAGGTCTCGAGATAGATCAAGTTGACGATGCAGGTCAAAGCGCTCTCTTCTATGCAGCCAGAGAAGGGCGTTCACAGGTCGTGGAACTGCTGTCCGGATATGAGGTAGATCTTAATCGCAAGGATCATATTGGACAAACAGCGTTGTTCTACGCAGCCCGGGAGGCGCGCGTGGAAACTATAGAGACTATGCTGACTCTTGGGTGCCAACCCCATCACCGCGACTTGCAGAAAAAGACTTGTCTGAACTACGCGATGGCCGGGAAGACGCCTGAACACAAGCTGGCAGCCGAAATCATCCGGAAAGCGATGACTGCCAAGAGGCCGAGTGCCAACGGCATGGAGGTGCCTCCTTCCAAGCGTCAAAAGGTATCTCGCCACCGACACCAGCTGGTAGTGCAGGTGCTCCCTACGATCGGTCTCGACAGCGAAGGTCTGTGTGTGTTGAAGGAGAACAGCCCAGAGATTGTGAGGGGATTTACGATCTCACCCACCCCGATTCAATTGGCAGAGTTCGAGTCCAGATTCCCTAGCCTCGCACTCTGGAAGCAGGCTGACTCCGAGCCGCTCACGAAGGAAGAGATGACTGAGGACGCTCTCCTGCCTTTCCGAGGCAACTGGGGAAGAGTAGCCCTACGTCTGGTGGACGAACTCGAAAAGAAGGATGACGCATATATATTCGCCAAGCCTGTTGACCCGTTGAAATGGAACTGTCCCGACTACTATGCAGTGGTAAAGCATCCAATGGATTTTGAGACGGTGAAGAAGAAGATTAAGAACCACAAGTATGTGCGCTTACGAGACTTTGAGAGCGACTGTGAGCAGGTCTTCAGCAATTGCTTCACATACAACGGCCCTACCAGTCCGGTGTACAGTGTGGGCAAGAAGGTGCAAGGGAACTGGCACTCGTTACAGGCGCAGTACAGGTTACCCGACATGCACGAGGTGGAAGGTAAACTTGTGGAGTTAATCCAATCCATGTTGGAAATGTGAGATTCATGAACAAAGCATAGCATTCAAAAAAGCTGCTTCACCTCGAAGCCGCTTCTGACAGGGCGTTGTCCGGGAATTCCGCCGCCTTCTCGAGGTGTGCACGGCCCCGGACTCGGCACTCCACTGCGGATTGCCGCCTCTCGTCGAGCACGAGCACGTGCACTGGGAGGGTCAGGATACTGGAGAAATCGCTTTTCCCAATCGGGAAGCAGGATCTGTTGGAGGCGAGGCCTGCGCATTTCCAATACGTCCGGTGCTTCCACAAGAGCTTCGTAGATCTGGAATGTGGAGTCGAGAATCCTTAGAGCTCGAAGCTCGTCGGGTGGAATACGTCTAGATTCCCTGGACGCCTTGAATGGCAAGTTGGCAACACAGGACAAGGGCCCAGGGTTGAGCCTCGTGGTGGGCTGGGGAAACATGTACCTGTCTGCATCGGACCTCTGAGGAGCGCAGATTCGATGAATGGGGACATCAACACCTTCAGCCACGTAGCTGCTCATCTTTTCATCGGGCTGGAAGTGGATGAACCGCACCCGTGGTAGAGTGTAGCCAGAGCCGGGCACTCCATTAATCGGTTTGTCGAACATTGGAAGAGTTTCGAATGCACACTTTCAAAACTATCGCACCATCACTGTAACTTTCGAGATCGAACCACCTTGGTGCTGATCGTTGATTCTCCATGGTAGTTTCCGGAGGCATCCCCATCTCTATGGACCCGTCTGGTTCCAGTCAAGGTCTTCATTTTCTTGAAGTGGCGGTCTCGGTAAGCTACACGTGCTGTGCCGGAAGTTGAAGCGCGTTTCTTGGTCAAGCCCTTGTTCCGAGTGACCTGGCCGAAGGCGGATCTACGGCCATCGGCTTCAGGCTCTGGTGCAGGCATATTCAGAAGCAGCTTTTGCTTTCGGCGGTTCAGGCGAGCAGTTTTCTTCTCGCTGGGCTCGTAGCTGACGGCGACGTCATCCACGAGAGTGTCCTCTTGGACCGACTCGGATTTTCGGCGGGGTTCCTTCTTGATTGTGCGAGCCTCGACGCGACCATCACTGGACTGGATTTTGCCCATGGCTGCCTTCGCGGATTCAGCGGTCTTCAGGTAGCGGTTGAGAGACGTGTTCTTGCGGCCTGCGCCGCCGAGTATCATCTGAAGTCCGTCGTCGCCTTCGACAGCCTGGTCAGCAAGCATTTCGAGATCTTCGAGGTCTCCATAGGGTCGGTAGCTCTCCTGTTTCTGCAGGTAGCGTAGCTCCTTCTTAGCCTTTTTGGAGAGTTTCACGCGTCTCATCGCTTCCTCTTCTTCATCCTCTCGAGACAGATGTTTGGCTAGGAGGTCGCTGGCGATTCGGTCTTTTCTGATGGTGTCGTCGAACGCCACCTCCTCTGGGGCGTCGTCCAAGTCTCTTCGGAGCTCGCGTACCAGCTCCTTGTTGCTAACTCGCATACGTTCCCGTTCAGCGATCTTCTCCGCCTTTGAAATCAGCGATTCGTGTTTGCTGGTGAACTCCACAGGGTTGTTCTTTGGCGCAAGATACGCACCTGCCTCCGTGTCCTCCTCTGGCTCGTCGCTCTCAATCTGGAGTTCACGATCATCATCGTCCACCAAGGCCGATGGTCGAGGTTGGAGCGTTTCTATGGTAGTAGCGTCGATGCTGTTTAGGGCTTTCTTCACTGTGTAGGCGTATTTCTCGTCCAGCGTATGAGACTTCTCGAGGAGAGATCTACATTCCATGAGCCTGTCGACGACAGGATGGTCCTTCACTGTTTCGCCTCTGATGCGGAGGAAGTAGTAGTAAAGCAAATACTGAAGATACGACAAAAGTAGGTGGGTCTTCGCTTGCAAAAATTTGAGGGCTGCTGGAGAGCACAGCTCGTCTCGTCGAACGACTTCTACTAGAGGGCCGATGGTCGATTCCACGGTCTCCAACTTACGACTAATTACCATGAGTGCTTCCAGCAATTCTGAACGGTCCTGCTTCACTCGCCTGTCCACATCGGCTTCCGTAAACTTGAACGCCTTTAACTGCGCCTTCAATGTGGCGTGCTGGTCGCCCTCCTCATCATCGTCAATCGCCGCTCCCTCTGGTGTCAAGGCGGCCATAAGCGCCTCGACCTCCTTAACCGTGAACACCTCTTCTTGCTCATCATCTGTCGATTCGTCCTCCAATCGGGACTTAGCCTTGATGAAATACGGATTGTATTCGTCGTCACTTGTAGCCTGACCTTCAGCTACCGCTTCCAGAAACTTCAAAGACCCGTCGAAGTCCACTGACTCCATCATCTTCGCCTTCTCAGACAGTAGCCGTTGTGCTTCCTGGGTTCTGATTGTCACATCAGCATCAGATCCCTGCGAGTCGTCGTCGCTTTCGTTGATTTCTCCCTCATGAAAGGACCGCCAACCAGCAGTGTAGCCCCTTTCGTCCTGCCTCGTCATCGAAATTCGCGAATTCAAATGAATGCCGGTTTCAGTCCTGGTAGCGGCTTCGACGCGACCACCTTCCAGTTGTCTGTGGCGTCTCCACTGGAGATTCGTGGCTTCATTAAGGAATTGCGAAGTATGACCCATAAATGGATTGAGGCTCGCGTCAACACGATTCAATTTGAACACCGAGAGTTAGACAAGCGATATAGACAGCAAGCTCAATACGAGGCCGCGTCTGCAGACGCAGTCGAGACTGTGGCAGCGACTAGTATGCTCGATCCTGACCGACGCTCCCGATTGGATGCTGTGGCGCTCGACATTTCGGCAGGCATTCCAGTGGCGGTCTCAGAATACTCCACCCCTGAAATGGATTACATTTCTGCCGTCACCAACTACCAGCAGGCTGCTGCTGCCAGAAGCGAAGCTGACGATAAGTTGTGGGAGGCCAATCTGGATTTAGACATCTTCGGACACAGTTTGCACGTGTGGCAGGTAGACCAGGATGAAGCTGAGAAAAAGTACAGTTCAATGGAATTGGCGGTGAAAGCTATAGAACGCCAGGTATGTTGCCAGAGTTAAGTCAACGTCAGATTGATGATTTGAAGGGCACAGCACTCCGCCGCCGCCAAAAGGCACAGAACCTTCTCACAGCACGACTTAAACGTCAGAAGGAGCTGGAGCGCCTCGCAGCAGAGAAAGCGGACCAGGAGGACAGGCCTGCGGCGGAAGACGCTACAGGACAGGCCATTCTCGGCGAACTGAACCCTTACTGCGCACCTGATCCCTGAATCCTGTGTTGGTCCTCAACTGAGGTGCGATGGTGCAGTTCGATGACCATGGCTGTGAGGTTGTCTGTGTCAACTCTTTGAAGTGTCTTACCGACGGCACCCAAGTCTAACGAACAGTCGACAAGCTGTTTGGCCGCTTCTGCTGGGTTTTTGGTCCTTCCCAGTCGCTGTCGAACGAATGTAACCGCTTTGAATGTAGACATCGTATCGAAGACTCCATCAGACGCCAGCAACAGAAACTCGTCCTCCTGCCCTAACTCTCGGACAAGCACGTCTGGCTCCGCAATCAGTCCTTGGAGCTTCGTCAGAGAGGCGTACCGATAGTCCCCAAGTGCACGGGATATCGGTATCTCGCCCTCAAGGTACCCATCTTGGTCGACATGAACTCCGTGAGCGTCAAGTCTCCGCCGTTCGCCAATGTGGGTGTAGTACTTGTGGTCTAAGGACAGGCCGACAGTATGGCCTACACGGGAGAGAGCTGCTCTCGAGTCTCCCAGGTTGCACACAATCACCTTACTCCGGTCAATGACGATGGCAATCACTGTAGTGCCCGGTGAGACGGCGGCAGTCGTCTCACGGGTGGTGCTTGCTTCGTGACGGAGTGTGTCTTCTAGTATGGCGACTGTTGAGGTGAAGGCTTCATTCCAGTCCTGAGAGCGCAGGTACTCGCATCTCAACACCGAAGCCATCTGGCATGAGGCATATTCGGCGGCTTCAAAACCTCGATGTCCGTCAAAAATAGCGAAGAAACACACGCTACGCCTTTCTCCCACGGCGTCCTCAACGTCCATCACCCGCATACAATGCCTGTCTTCCATCTCACTTTTGACGCCGAGGGTATCATAGCACCCAGCGTGTGCGATGACTGATTCATGGGCGGGTTTGACACTCACATGTTCGAGGTACGGAAGGTTGCTGCGGCGCTAGACATCTCTGAACGACGGGTTCCAGGCCGAAATAGGCCTCAGCTGCCTGACGTGCCTTTCGTTGCATCTCCGACAGTTGAGCACTCGGATTGGAGTCCACAAAAACATGAAAAGGCGTGTAGGAATCTGTGTCACGCCCAAGGTACGGCCACACCAGGGGAGACCAGCATGTGCTGCGCCACTCTACGAGTTCCCAAGCGACCCACAGCCGCCACAGTGGCCTTCGCGACGTCGAGCATCACGGGGACCTTCACTGGGCTCTTGTCATTTTTAACTTTCATGCCTCTGGCCTCCTCGTATACATAACGTCTTAGGTGATATCGAATGCCATGGTCCAGCGCTAATGGCTGTCTGAAGGTTAATGCTAGCTCAGCGTCGCTCCATACTGCAATAGAATCTTCGTACCCAGGAAAGCACAGCGACCGCTGAACTTTCGCCAAAATGAACATGCTTCTCAAGAGATCCTTCTCTGCCATTCTGAAAGGATCTAGGAGGAACGCAAGCAACCCGGCTATAATGGTCAATTGATGAGGGATAAGCGTCCTGACCTCGAGACTCTGACGGACGCTGCTCGTCAACATCTCGCAGTCTCCAGAGGGTACCACCTAATCCCTGAGAATTCTCGCATGTTGGTGCTGGACAGCAGTGTGCCGTTCATCGTGGCATTGCGGTCTCTGTTTGACTACCGACGACCGTTTGGCTGTGTGTACTATTCAGGTCCGGGGTCATTCAGGCAGCTGTTCGACGCAGAAGTTGTCATTGATATTCTGTTGTGCATCTGGCACGTGGAGCGCTCTTTGGGGTTTAGGAGGAAGTTCCTGGAGGCACTGGGAGCTGATCTGGACACTGAGCTGGTTAACTTCAACGTCCCAGACGCGTTCTCTTGTGGGCCTCTCCTTGACCAAGTTTGTACCGCCCCTCCATCAAGTACGGAGCCTCCCACGTCAGGGAATGAGCCAATGGACTGGGCTGAAAGCACAGTTCCAGCGGTCAACAATGGAGGGCTGTGGCTGCATAGCCTCGCCGGCTGGCAACGGCTGCTGGGTAACTACCCTTCATTTCCTTTCATGTCTTGCCGTCGCACGGCGTTGGAGGCGGCGGAGTTCATGCTGCTTGCGAAGTGAGAGCATGACGCTTCCTAAACAGCTTGCACTTCCTCCCACTTTGGGATGATTGCAATGGCTCGCCATTATCATTCACTTCGCCCTCAGCCATACTAAGCCACGTCATTCAGACAGTGAGAGTCTGGGTGGCCTTACACAGCTCCGCAGCGAAGACGGATCCGACTTCGGCTTGTTGGCGGAGAGAGTTGTGAACTGCACTTCAGGGGCGGATGTGGTCTCTATTCCCATGTCGTCATCGCTGTTAGATGCACTGATGTTACTACGGCGGACAGGTTGGTCGTCCCTGCCGTTAGTCAACCACCAGAATGAATTCGAAGCCTTCTTTTCAAGGCACAATTTTTTGCAGGGGCTCTCGAGGCTCCTCGCAGACGAGCAACAACTTGATCTGCGAATGTCTGTCGAGGATTTCATGCTGGCGTGGATGCCCTCCAGCTCGAGGAGGGGGCGATTGTACACATTTAACTGCCCCACTTCAGGTCGCAAGGACTGTCCCATGCTGGTGGACGACGAGGGCCTCCCACCACCAACGCCTGGGGTGTCCATATCTGCAGCTCATCGCGTGTCGAATCTGTTGTCAGCCATCATTTGTGGTTCTGCATCCGTAGACCATGATCTGACGTTCCGGGAGGCCATGGTCCATTTGGTGCTGTCAGAAGACCACCGCGTGGTTGTGGTTGACAGGCACACGTAAGATGCGCCCTCCTCAGTAACTTCAGACGCCATATATGCCGCCTCATCACTCCTTGCAACCTGCTTAGCGCGCTCGTTGCCCAGCCAGAGATGCAGACGTTGGATGTCAGGCCTCTGGTACCGGCGGTGTCCACGAGGCGGGTGACGGAATTCCTTCCCTAGGTAAGAAGATCTCGAAGGCAGGCGGGAGGTCCCACGCCTCTGGCGGACTCATGAAACTGGGAGTTGAGTAGAACACCTGCCCGTTCCCAGCAGTGCTATGTTTCGCTCGAGACACTCTCGCGGTCTGGGGCACTTCGAGATTCGTCGTATGTTGCTTGAACCGTCGACGTTTACGTTTCTTAGCCTTGGGGCCTTGCTTGGTTTCTGCCACTCGCTCGAACAGCGACAGGTGGCTCAGCATCTCACTGGTCATTCGAAAAGCGTATATCACGGTATCCTCTAGTTATCTTTATGCTTTCACAGCTTCTATTGTGATCGGAACTATCAGGTAGCCTCTTGAAAGATGGCTACTCCAGCATGTACCACACTGCTATGCCGACGACCAGAGCGACTATTATCAGGCATAGGTTCACCTTGACGCACTTCAGGGTGGTGTGTTTGTATTTGAGTACCTTGCCCACTGTTGAGTTGATGTTCCCTTCAAGTGCGTCGGCAGTCTTTATTTGTGTCTTCGTTGCCTTTGCGACGCGGCTGTTTTTCGCCTCCATCTGGAGTGCGAGGTCTTGGAGCCTCTGCACGCCATTGTGAACGTCTTCTAGGCACATATTGAACTTGGCGTCCATTGCTTGCCAGTTCTCAATGACAGCGACCTCCTCTATGTGCCGAACTCGATGTGCTTCGACCTCCAACAGTGAACGGTCCAGGCTAGCGGTTTCACACATCCCTTCGAGTTGCTCCCTCACCTCTTTTGGGTGACCTTCTTCCGCCAGTGCGCACACCGCGGCGGAGAAGTAATGGTAGAGCTCGTTAGCGATTTGCTTATGCAGCGGCGAAGTCGACAACGTCGCCATCACCTTGATTTTCTCGATCTCAAGTTGACAAGCAACAAACTGAGATTGTAGTTTGTCCCGCCTCTCTAGCAGACATCCCGACAAGTATCCCTCTAGACTCTCCTCGCACCTCAAGTCCTCCAAGTCCACCACAAGCCGATACAGCAGTGAAAAGGTTTGGTTAAACTGCTCTTCGAACAAGGAGGGGTTGCAAGGCTCCGGTTCAGCAGTAGGCGGAGGTGGATGGAACAGACGTTTGACTCTGTTGATCATTTGAATTTCTTTTTTGTTTTCGAAAAAAAAAACTTCCGCATGTCGAATAGGCGAGTGGGCTGTGTGAGTCCTCGACCGAAATGTCGAGAATACGTAGCCTGACACCATTCGAAGTAACATGAGAGATAGTGTGGGGTCCAATGTTGAGACATTGACAGGAAACTAACATTCTATTGCAATGAGATTCACGCTAGTGTTAGCTGCTGCGGTCGTATCGGCACAAGCAGAATCTCAGCCTACTAAAGCCGCCAAGGATTTGAAGCAGAACGTTGAAACTCCGATCGAGCTTCGAACTGTCGTCACTTGGGACGAGGAATGCTTGAAGCAGGGAGGCGCTGTGAAGTCTACTGCTGTGAAGAAGGCAGCAAAGGTAATGCTAGTCGCCTTGAGCGATGACGCGACCACCACGAAGGATCCTGTATCAGGAGAATTTACCACGGAGGAGGTCGAGGCTGGTGAAGAATTAAAAAGTGCCCTCGTGAATAAGAAGGTTGATCACAAGGCGAAGAACACTCTTGTGCGAACTTTCGTGGAGGAGGCTGACTCCGAAGTAGAGAAGGCAACAAAGAGGAGGTTGTTAGTTGAGACAACGGATGATGGTCGACGACGGTTGAGTGAGAAGGAGTCTGCCTTCCAGAAGCGGGACGAAGTAATTGGGGTTCTGAAGGCGTTTAGCAAGGGCATGGAGAAGGCTGGGGTCGGCAAAGATGATGATGATGGAGAATTCTTTGGGCATATTGGTGTTGATGTGCTGCCTGCCAATCGAGACGGGAAGCAAATCATTGCAAAGACGGCGCAGATGATGCCTTGTGTCAAGTTTGCTGAACAAGAGCTGCCACGCGAACCGCTAGGAACCCAGAACGATGTCAACACGATCTACGATCATCTGGATCACGACTGGTGGGTGCACTCCTACTATCACGGCGACCCGGTATCCACATTTCAATGGTATTTTGGCGCTAATCCTGGCGTGGGACATCTCAAAACTATGGAGTACCTCAAGAAGAAGGGCATCACTATTCCTGAGGGGCTTCCTGTAGCTGTCGTGGATGCTGAGTGCAACTACAACTTCGAAGATATCAACTGGGAAGTTAATGAAGACGAGATCCCAGACAATGGAAAAGACGACGACAACAACAATATCGTGGACGATTACAAGGGATACGTAGGTCCCTTCTCTAGCAGTTCTAGTTTTTCTCTTAGTATTCTTTTAGTTTCTTGTTTTAGTTGCGTTTTTTATATATGTTGCCAGGACTTCGGCGGTGGCGACTCTGACACTTCTGTGAAGAGTGGCAAGCCTCACGGCTCTACTGTGTCTGCGATTATCGCCGCAAAGAGTTACAACAAAGTAGGATCTCATGGGATATGTCCCCAGTGCAAGATCGTCTGCTACAAGGCAGCCAGACAAGGAGTGCTGTACACCTCCCTCATTTTGAAGGCTATTAACGCCATCATCGATCGCGGCGACATTCGAGTCTCGAACCACAGCTACGGCGGGTTTGGACCTCTGCAGTCGGAGTTCCAAGCCTTCAAGAAGCTCGACAGCTCCGGCCACCTAATTGTCACGGCGGCTGGCAACAGTGGCTGCGACATGACGACCTCAAACAGCTGTAACAGCAACGGTGTGGCCATGGTTCCCGCTATGTACGACCTGCAGAATATCGTCAGCGTCGGGGCCATTGACATCAACAACATGCTCTCTTGGTTCTCCAACTATGGCGATAACGTAGTGGACTTATGGGCTCCGGGTAACATAATCGTCGCCTTCAACAGCCCTCAGTCTCCGGTGTTCCACTTCTCCCGTGGAACATCATATGCGGCGCCAATTGTTACCGGGGCTGCTGCCCTGGCCATGAGTTTGGACCCTAATCTCAGCGGGTCCAAGGTGCGACAGCTCCTCTACTCCACGTCCAGGGTGACACATGCGGACCAGACTACCTGGGGAGCTCATGGACAGCTTGACATGCTACAACTCATTAAGGCCATAGTCTGATCACGTATGAATGCAATGTATTTTTGTTCTGACTGAATTAACATTGAGAGGATTCTTTAGAACTTTTTCTGTAAGCAGCGCTTCTCTGTAGGAAGCAGTGCTTATTTCCAACGCTGTGCTTATTTCCAACGCTGTTTGTTAAGTTTTTGTTAAGTGAATTGACATTGACAGAAAGGGAGTCGCTTAGATCTTCCTGAGGTATGTCCAGACTAGATCACCCAGTCTCTCGAATAATATGTTAGGTAAAGGAACCCGTCTGGTTGGGCGTGAGTCCTCCCAATTTCCAACACTGTTTGACTGTTCTTCGGTTGAAACTTGGAGTCCCGCACCTCCAAATTGATAGAGCGACCAGGTATTGGGCTGGCAGTCGATGATGACTGCAGATGGTGGCTGATCAGATGCTTGAATTCGCCTATGGTCATGTTTGCTGGACAAGCCAGCTTGGGGTATTCCAAGTCCGGGAGGAGACTGGCAGCGGACTTTCGAAGTACGATCAGAACTCGACTTGGATAGTAACGTCGCACTTCGTCTCCTTCTGAGTCAGTTGGATCCATAAACGCGGATTTTATTTGCCATGCATCTTCCTAAAGATGAAGTGTAGTCCCTCAGGGTCGGGCATCCGCCTCTGCGCCTCTCGGACCTTCGAGTGGTGCTTGACTCGGTTTTCAGCTCTGCGTTTGACCCGGTCAGCTCGCCTGAGAGAGCTGTTGAGCGAGTAGTCGTCCACCATACCATCTCGTATGGACTTTACCTCTGAAAGCGCGTCCTTCTTCTCGATGGTCTTCCGTACCTTTTCCCTAGTGATCTCCATGCGATAGATAGGGTCCCGCTCCATCCTCTCTCTTTCCTCCGTATCTTCCATTCGAGGAACGTCACCCTCATCAGGCGTGTACTCTTCGACCTTCCTTCGAATGCCGGACTTGCACACGTACTCACAAGTCTTGGGGTCTGTCTGAATCACGATCTCTTGAGGACACCAGTAGCAGTACATGCTGAACTCGTAGATCTTCGTGGTGAAATAGTTACCAACACACCTCTTCCTAGCATTAAATCGGACACCCTTGGCAATTATTTGGTCGCAGCCGAGGCACCAGACCTTGAAAGGCATCTCGAATCGGATGACCAACACACCCTTGTGGAGATCCTTTGCTCGTTTGCCCAGAGCACCGTTGCTGTCTCGGTAGTTGTTCAGCGACTTGTGCTTGTCAGGATCATAATCCGGTCCGTAGTAGAAGTTATCCGCGCGAGCGGCAGCGAGAGAGGACATGCCTTAAAAATGCCGATATATCCTGAGCACACAACACAATAAATCACGAGAAGGCCCTGTCTGTGCCACAATGGTTCTTGTAATCACGATAAAACGTGGCATGTTCGGACTGAAAGAGAGTGTTGGCTCTCGCTTCGGCAACTGGCGAAGAAAATGTACAAAAGCATCATTTTAGCCTCATGGCCACAACCGCCTACGACCTCCACTATCACTCTGGTTCACGTCGACACCGACGCGACGCCTACCGGCATAGTGATGAGTATCGCCGCTCCAGAAGGGGCTCTGGGGGGTTTCGCAGCCATGAGAGAAGCCGCAGAAGATGCAAGCGGTCTGAGGAACGAAGGCGTTACAGGCGGGAGGAGAGCCGCAGACGGCATCGCAGCCGACAGATGTCGAGGCGGCGCAAGGTCTCCTCGGTATCGAGCGCCTCGGCTCGTGATGAGATCGTACATTTTGACTGGCGCCAAGGTGAGTGTTGTTATTCCGTGTCGTTTTCATCTGTTGCAGGAGACTCAATGGGGGACTATTACCGTGCTGATACTCTCTTCGGTGATGGCACCTTTGGCCGAGTTTTGAAATGCATCGACACGCGGACAGGCGCTCCTGTGGCCATTAAGGTTATCCGCGATGTAGAGCGGTACAATCACGCTGCTAGAACTGAGATAGCAATCTTGCAGAAAATAGGAAGGATGGACCCCAATCGGACAAGTGGCATCGTACGACTTCTTGATAGCTTCGTGCATTTGGATCGTCACGTATGCCTGGTGACCGAGCCGCTGGGCTTGAGTTTGTACGACTTCATGACGAGAAATGACTACCACGGAATGTACGTCAATGATGTGCAGGAGATAGCCAAGCACTTACTGAAGACCTTGAAGTTCATGAGGTCCATCGGTCTCACCCACACTGACTTGAAGCCTGAGAACGTCTTGTTCAAGTATCACGATTTTATGGAGGTACCTGTCCTCCGGAGCACTCCTGACGCCACGAAGCCTCGAAACACTGCATTGCGTCCTGTCAGGCGAGATGTGATCGTGATCGACCTGGGATCAGCGACGTTCCGAGAGGACCATCACGCCCAAGTGATCAACACCCGCCAGTACCGAGCGCCTGAGGTCGTGCTGGACGTGGGCTGGAGTGAGGCTAGTGATATGTGGTGCGTGGCCTGCATCCTTCTGGAGCTGTACACTGGCATGCTGTACTTTCGTACTCGCGACCACCTGGAGCATCTGCACCAAATGACTGTTGCTTGCGGTGCGCTACCACAGTGGATGCTGCGACAAGCTTACAAGAGCGGCTCCGGTCTTGTTCGCCGTCCCGTCTCGGGAGGGTACAGGCTTGCCGACCACAGAGCTGTGCGACAGGACTTGCTGTCGGAAGTCATAATCGACATCCACCGCCCGTTTCGGGAGTTCATTGAGTTTCTATTGATCCTCGATCCCGATCTCAGGCCCACCCCTGAGGAGGCGCTTAGACATCGGTTCTTCTCTGTCTTCTTGGAAGAGAGATGATTTCGTGTGACAGAAATGGCACCTTACAGTCTGCGAACACCGTCTCCGATCCAGGCGAATTGCGACTTCTACGAGGAGCTGGAGGAGCTCGACCCTGCAACGTCGCGAGATCGGCCGCTGAGTGAGGTGCGCACGCTCCCAGAAGACCTATCAGTGGAAGCTGATCGGGTGTTCGTTCGCCGGCAAAAGGTGACCAGCGGCGGAAAAAAAAAACAGCAGACGCGTTACACAACACCTGATCGGCAGCTACTGGACTTGATACGCACCACGGCGGCCAAATTAATGGTGGTTCCGCACAAATGCCAGACTTCTGCTCCTAGCACTGCTGCGACCACACCCAAGACTGATCACCGGTCTGGACTTGTCAACCTTGTCGCGAAGCTATCACAGATTCGGAGAGAGG
>NW_027178981.1:0-2382 GCF_019968985.1 Porospora cf. gigantea B | reverse complement strand
CGCCAACCACCACAGTTGCCGCGCCAACCACCACAGTTGCCGCGCCAACCACCACAGTTGCCGCGCCAACCACCACAATTGCCGCGCCAACCACCACAGTTGCCGCGCCAACCACCGCAGCCCCCGCACCAACCACTCCCAGCACTGTGGCTACAATTGTGACAAGCACGAGTGTCTCCGCAACTACCCCTGTAGTTATCGGCGGTGGCGGATCTGATGTTGTCGTCATCGCGGGCGCATCAGCTGGTGTCGTCGCGGGATTGGCTGGCGTTGTCGGCCTCCTCCATGCGAAGGGTCTGCTACCTGGAATGGGTGCCAAGAGGGACATGAACATCATGGATGACGTCGAAACACCCGATACCGTTGATGACAGAGAAGTGATGGAGGAGGTCACGTTTGACATGTTCCAGTGAATTAGGTGATGGAGTGTTGAACTTCTGGATTTTTATATTGTTTTTATTGTTCGTCAATTATTCAATATTGCACGTTATTTCCCCTCACGGGTGAATACGTGAAGCTGCTCGAAGAATGTCTCTCCACGCGTTTCGAATGGAAGACTTACGGAAAAGAGCGTTCACGACCGCCAGGCCGAGTTGAAGACACCTACCACCCTTGAACGGAGTTGTCGGCAAGACGATGTCGGGTTCTGACACTTCCTTTCGCGGTTGGATCGCCTCCAGATCCTTACGTGCCTCATCAAACGCAGATGGCGATTGTTGGGTGTTGGGCTGATTGACATCAGATAGGCCGCCAGCCGGGTCAGACGTCGTCAAGGTGGATATAACATATTTCAGGAACAGCTTGTCAGAGACCTCGGGTTGTCTGTTGTAGGTGCGGTTCAGTATCGTGTACAGGCCTTCATCTGAAGGCGCAGTGTCAGGGTCGTCGTAGACATAGCAGTCATGCGAGGAACACACCAAGGACCCCAGTAATGCCAGCGGAACTCTATCGCGGTCTGCACAAACGATTTTCATGGAATTAATGAGAAACGGCAGCAGGCGTTTATTTACGTCTGTTATGCCCTTCGATAACTTGGGCCTTACGCGCGATACAAGGCAAGATTCTATTGCCTTTTGCCAGTATTCCGGGTTATTTCACTAGGGCCAAGCTGTGCTTAGAACCACAAAGGCTCTTTGCTGAACGTGAACTCTTTCAGCTGAGCGCGACTCCGGAGTCCTCGTTCGTAGTCAGGAGAGGGTTCAGCTACACTTTCGATCGAGATCTTTCTCAGTCCGGCCGGGAACCACTCTTGCGGTGGAAGGCGCGAGATGTACCGCAGATGGATCATTTTGAGTTCAGTAGGCAGGTTTCCGAGGTCGGAGACGCCGAGATTGGTGCAGATAAGCACTCGAAGTAGTGGTGGGAGTGGCTTCAGTCGGCGAATTTTCCCTCTTGAACATGCGAGACGCAAGTATCTCAAGGACACTGGCAGCTGCTCCACATCGAGGCCGCACTCGAACAAGCACAACGAGCGCAACAGGGGTGGTAGCCACACAACATTTACCTCAGCGAACGCCATAATCCGCAACGAAGTCACGCCGACCGGCAATTCGTCGCGACCGAAATCCACAGGAACCCCACCGGGCTCAGGAGGGACACTGATGTTCAGCGTGGTGAGCGACGACAGGGAGAGGTGGGCGTAGTCCACGCGCCCTACTGCCATCAACGTCACTGTTCTGACCTGACGCAGCCCCGCCAACCACTGGAAGTCTTCGCAGCCGTCATTGAGCAAGATGCGTTCCACACTATGGGGTAAGGACGGCGGAGAGCTCCCCACCGTGGCGCATTTGCAGAGATCTTGCTTGCCAGTAAAAATGTCTGTCAGCGACCGGTACCGGTAACAAGGCAGATCTCGACAGATCTGATCTAGCTGTTTACACGAATACCGCAACGCGGCCAACGTTAAGCAGTAGTCGTTGCGTTGAAATGGATGGCGAGGGATGAGAAAGCTGAGAGTCAGTTCCACCAGAGCTGGCGATAGATATGTCAGCATGCACACTTTATTCAACACTTTAAAGCTTCTAGGTTACAAATTCTACGTATTGCGCTCCAGCACAGACGTCGGACGTCGGACGTCGCAAGACCATATTGCACCGTGTGGGGTATGATCTCGTCTTGAGATCACGAGGGAATTGTCACAATTAGTCTAAATGAGGTTCCTTCCCCTGCAATGCTCTGATGATGTCGCTCGACTTTCTGCGTTTCTGATTGTTAAGAGAATTAACGACCACCAGCGAACGACCCCTACCAAGCCTTTCGTGCTCGGTCTTCCCACAGGAGGCACGCCTGTGAAGACTTACCAGAAGCTCATTGAGTTGCACAAGGCTGGGAATGTGTCCTTCAAGAACGTTGTTACCTTCAATATGGACGAGTACTTGGGTC